>NC_068939.1:52504015-52542277 GCF_016801865.2 Culex pipiens pallens
TTTGTTGTAGATTTTAGAAGTGCAAAATTGCGTTCAATGGTTTCGAAGCAAACAGAGCTTGGCGTGTATTTTGAACCGAAAATTGCTACTTTTCAAAAAGAACTGGTAGTTTTTTTTTTTATAGAGTGTTTAAAATGGAATTTAAATAAAATCCGGCATGACATTGATAGAGTGAAATTTTACTATACAGCAATTCCATTTGAAAAGAGCCTAAACCAAAAAAAAAAGTTCTCCGATCGGGCTCAAAATTTTTCTGGGGGTTCCTTGGCCAAAATAATTAGACCCGTATTTTTTTGTTTGGCCATTAGGGTGGCCTACATCGTGCTAGGGTGGTTCAAAAAATGGCAATTTTCGTCATTTTTCGCAAAAACCACTTTTTTCTAAAAATCATATCTCCGCGCCATTTCATCCGATTTTAGCTGTCTTAGACGCAAAAGAAAGGTGATGAGTTTGGCTATTTGGGAAAAATAGTAAAAAGTTCCAAAAATCTAGCTTAACTATTGAAAAAGTCGTATGAAAACTTAAAATGGCGTTTTGACCGTGTCTGGACCAAAGAGCCTATGTCTGAAAATATTTTTATCGGATTCCTCGGAAAATTTCACATAACATATCAAAAAATTGGCGATGTCGAACCGTACGTTTTGGAGATACGATTTTTTGAAAAAAAAAACTGCGTTTTTCGACGCGCCACGCGCAAAAACGGGAAAATGACGAAATCGGCAAAAAATCAACTTTTTTCACTAAAACTGCGATAACTTTAAAATTTCAGCGATGACCTATACATGTCTGGGTACCAAAATTTTCGTAATTGAGAGACGCAACTTTTTGTACCATAACATCTATAGGTCATCGCTGAAATTTTAAAGTTATCGCAGTTTTAGTGGAAAAAGTTGATTTTTTGCCGATTTCGTCATTTTCCCGTTTTTGCGCGTGGCGCGTCGAAAAACGCAGTTTTTTTTTTCAAAAAATCATATCTCGGAAACGTACGGTTCGACATCGCCAATTTTTAGATATGTTATGTGAAATTTTCCGAGGAATCCGATAAAAATATTTTCAGACATAGGCTCTTTGGTCCAGACACGGTCAAAACGCCATTTTAAGTTTTCATACGACTTTTTCAATAGTTAAGCTAGATTTTTGGAACTTTTTACTATTTTTCCCAAATAGCCAAACTCATCACCTTTCTTTTGCATCTAAGACAGCTAAAATCGGATGAAATGGCGCGGAGATATGATTTTTAGAAAAAAGTGGTTTTTGCGAAAAATGACGAAAATTGCCATTTTTTGAACCACCCTAGCACGATGTAGGCCACCCTAATGGCCAAACAAAAAAATACGGGTCTAATTATTTTGGCCAAGGAACCCCCAGAAAAATTTTGAGCCCGATCGGAGAACTTTTTTTTTGGTTTAGGCTCTTTTCAAATGGAATTGCTGTATACAAAAATGAAAATCGGTTCTTTTCAAGTGGGGATTATTGCATGTTTTGAAATTGTGAACCGCTCCGCCAAAATTAAACATGGCCATTTTGTGTACAGTCGGGGTGAAATTACAAAATACGAATAAAAAAACGAACGAAATGAGAGAACTGAGCTTGGCTCTACCATGAATTCCAAAACCTCAAGAATTATTTTGCAACAAAGTTTGAAAAGTTTCAATAGTTATATTACCACAGTTTTATAAACATTGTTAAATAGGATTACAGTCCAGACTCGATTTTCCGAAGGCTAAATTGTCCGAAGCCTCAATTATCTGAAGTTTTGATTATCTGAAGATTCAATTATCCGAAGTTCGATTATCGGAAGGTTTTTATTTGACTTCGGATAATCGAATCACGGACAAATTTAATTTTGTTTTTTTTTTTTCTTATTTTAACATGAAATACGAGTTCTACCACGTCAAAATTTTTTGAAGTTATCGCAGTTTTAGTGAAAAAGTCGATTTTTCCCGTTTTCGTTATTTTCCCATTTTTGCACGTGGCGCGTCGAAAAACCCAGTTTTTATTTTCAAAAAATCGTATCTCAGAGTATTGAAAACATAACTTCACCATTTTTTGATATGTTATGTAGAATTTTCCGAGGAATCTGGTAAAAATATTTTTAGACAAAGGCTCTTTGGTACAGAGACCTTTAAACAGTATTTTAAGTTTTCATACGACCTTCTTACTATTTTTCCCAAATAGCCAAATTAATCATCTTTCTTTTGCGCCTAAGACAGCTAAAATTGGATGAAATGGCGTGGAGATTTTTTGAAAAAAAGTAGTATTTGCGAAAATCGACGAAAATTGTCATTTTTTGGACCACCCTTACACGGCGTAGGTTACCCTAAGGGCCAAACGAAAAAATACGGGTCTAATTATTTCGACCAAGGAACCCCCAGAATTTTGTTTACCCCGATCGAAGAACTTTTTTTTCGAATCATGCTTTTTTCGTGGGGAATTGCTGCATAATTTGATTCTGAGTCGATGGGTATACGTGAAGGTGGGTCTACGAAGTTGAATGAAGAAGTTCATTTTTCGAGTGATTTCACAGCCTTTCCTCAATGAGGTGAGAAAGGCAATAAAATGCTTTTTTTTTCAATATTTCTCCACCGCCATACTGGCCGCCATCTTGGATTTAAAAATCACTTTGGCGTACTTTAGGGGTTAAACTGAAGCTCAACATTCAAAAAAAAAGACTACGAAAAAAAATGTTTTTCCTGATTAGATATTTCTGTATTTTTAAACACATTAAGTGTCACGATTTTTTCAATGGAAATCAATTCAAAACGAAAAACAGACTAGAGCAACTCTCTACGAAATCGGCCGATTTGGACCATTTTTTTTTGTATTTTTTAATTTGGCTTAAACTTTGTGGGGGCCTTCCCTATGACCAAATAAGCTATTTTGCGTCATTGGTTCACCCATACAAGTCTCCGTACAATTTTGACTGCTGTCCATACAAAAATGGTATGTAAATATTCAAACAGCTGTAACTTTTCAGTGAATTTTCTGATCAATTTGGTGTCTTCGGGAAAGTTGTAGGTATTGTTAAGGGCTTTTGAGAAAAAAATAGGTACACGGAAAAAGATTAAGATTTTTTTATCAACTTTTTTTCACTTAAACTGAATTTCCCAGAATACGTATTTTTTGATTTTCGTGATTTTTTGATATGTCGTCAGCTGTGTGCTATCTTGTGACAACGACCATTTAGTACTTTTCGAGAAAATCGATTTTTAAAGTTTGATGATAAATATTTTCAAAACTATGAATGGTAGAGCCAAACTTTTGGAAGCAATCAGTTCGTTTACTATCGCTTAACAAACGCTCCAAGTTTCAACTATTTTGGTTACACAAGTTAAAAAATACAGTAAATAATGTAATCAAAAATCTGAAAACACATGTCACAAGTGTGTTTTGAAAGTAAAATTGTACTACGTGTCACAAGCGTGCACAGAATTTCCATACAAACTAAAATAGACTTAAATCAATAGTTTAACCGACTTAATCAGTATATTTTCAGAAACAAAAGATTGCATTGCCTTCAGACAATGTGTATCAACATAAATTTATGAAAAACAAGAAAAAATTTCCACATTTTCCGACAACATGTATGACGTGTCACAAGTGTGCTCGATCATTTTGATGATAAATTGGTCTATGTCACAAGTGTGTATTGCGATATCCGGGAAACGGAAGCGAGTTTCCAAAATCGGGTTAAAGCATCTTGTAGTGTTTGTTAAGTATAGCAAAACGTCATCATTAACTCATTTTCGACCAAAATGGTCTATGTCACAAGATAGCACACAGCTGACGATGTTTTAGTGGACAAAAATCCGCTACTTTTGAGCCATAGAGAAATATGGTCAAAAAATCTGCCGCTTGGTTATGATTTTTTGAAAAATTGTGATTTTTGGAAAAAAAATCGAAGTTTCATGCAAAAACAAGTTTGACATTATTTTTTAATGCAAAATTGAATTTGCAATCGAAAAGTACTCTCCACATTTTTTGGTAAAGGGCTCCGTTTTCAAGATGTAGCCACCGAAAGTTTGATTTTAGCGAAATATTTGCAGTTTTTCAATTTTTAAAAATAGTGACCTTGAGTGACCGTTTCTGAATTTTTTTTTGAAAAGTTCAGAAAATTTGCTATAAAATTGTGTAAGAGACATTGAAGATTGGGCCTCGGGTTTTTGAGATAGAGCCGCTTTAAGAAAAAGAAACACGAACATTGCAGTTTTCTTAATCTCACCAAAATAACCCACCATTTTCTAATGTCACATCTCAGCAACAAATGGTCCGATTATGAATGTTAAAACATGAAACATTCGTGAATTTTCCGATCTTTTCGAAAAAAAATAGTTAAAAAATTTTAAATCAAGACTAACATTTTAAAAATGCCAAACATTGAATATTACGCCCATTTAAAATGCTAGTCTTGATTTAAAAAATTTCACGAATTTTTCATGTACTAACATTGAAAATCGGTCCATCATTTCGACGTCGTCGTGCTATCTTGTCGCACCCGCCATTTTGACGTTCCGAGAAAAACGCGTTTTAATGTTTGACCTTGAATATTCAAAAACGAGAGCACGCAATGTAAACAATAACAAACACGTTTTGTTTGGCTCACCATTCTGTGCATTGTCCCAAAGTTTGGTTGAAGTTGGTTGCTGGAGTCCCGAGTTATAAGTACAAATGTTTACGGTAGTCTAGCTTGTACGTGCGACAAACGCATCCTGACTTTCCTGGCCTGAAATCCCTTTGGCCTTTTGTCGCACTTACATCAATTTTCATGGAGTGACAAGATAGCACGACAAGATTGAAACTACTTTCATATGTACAGTGACAAAAATGCACGGAGTTTTTTCGGTTTTTGTTGAATATCTCAGGATTAAAATCGAATTTTGGGGATCTGTCAAGGTCAAAAGGTGAGGCATTGTGAGCTGCACAAAATGGCGTTCTTAACTCAATTTGGCCCAAAATGCACGTACGACAAGTAAGCACGATGGCGACGATTTGCTGAGATATGGTCATTAGAAAATGGTGGGTTGTTTTGGTGAGATTTAGAAAACTTCAATTTTCGTGTTTCTTTTTCTTAAAGCGGCTCTATCTCAGCAACCCGAGGTCCAATCTTCAATGCCTCTTAGACAATTTTATAGCAAATTTTCTGAAATTTAAAAAAAAAATGTTTTTAAGAAATGGTCACTTATGGTCACTATTTTAAAAAATTGAAAAACTGCAAATATTTCGCTAAAATCAAACTTTCGGTGGCTATATCTTGAAAACTGAGCCCTTTATCAAAAAATCTGTACAGTACTTTTCGATTGCAATTTCAATTTTGCATTAAAAAATAATGTCAAACTTGTTTTTGCATAAAATTTCGATTTTTTTCCAAAAATCACTATTTTTTCAAAAATTCATAACTCGGCGGCAGATTTTTTGACCATGTTTCTCTATGGCTCAAAAGTTGCGGATTTTTGTCCCCTAAAACATATCAAAAAATCTCGAAAATCAAAAAATAGATATTTTGGGAAATTGAGTTTTAGTGAAAAAAAAGTTGATTTAAAAATTTGCAATTTTTTTCCATGTATCTATTTTTTTCTCAAAGGTCCTCAACAATACCTACAACTTTGCCGAAGACACAGAAAATTCACTGAAAAGTTACAGCTACCATTTTTGTATGGACAGCAGCCAAAATTGTATGGAGACTTGTATGGATGAACCAATCACACAAAATAGTTTATTTGGTCATAGGGAAGGCCCCCACAAAGTTTGAGCCAAATAAAAAAATACAAATAAAATCTATTTCCGGTTTTGGTATAGAATTGCGTAGTAGAAGATTGATATATTGGTTGATAATGTTTTAAAAACATAATTATTTTTGTTAAATACTGATAGTGAGCAATCACAATAAAAATGCTTCGAAAACATCATGGTATCTGATAAATATCTTAAACCAAAAAATAAATAAAACATAAAATGTCAACGCAGTGCGCGCAATTCAAGAAATAAATTTAAAATATTAAAAAAAAGGGAATTCACCTGAATTATAACAAATATTGAACAATAAATAGGTTCGTAAATCATAAAATTTTTTTTTTTGACAGCTCCGACTCCCGGTCTATCAGAAATTTACGACTCCAGCTCGACTTCGACTCCAGCTCATACAATTTAGCCGACTCCAACTCCAGCAATTAGCGTTTTGACGACTCCGACTCTGACTTCAGGTCCCCAAAATGACCCGACTCCACCGACTCCGGCTCTGACTCCGTCTTTGACTCCACAGCCATGCTTTTTTTTGAAACTTTGTACAATTTTCTACCAAGATTTTTTTTTTGTTTTAAATACGAATTTAAAATATTAAAACAATATTTTTGTAAGCGATTCCAAAAGAAAAAAAAATACAAATCGAAAAATAAGTTTCATCACAAAAACCTGGAAACTGTTCTCACAAAAGTGCAAAATAAACTTGAAAAATCAGTGTTCAACATTTTCCTTCAATGGAAATTCAAGTACATCCAGATTAAATCATTTTTAAAAGCTTTCCCCTGGGTTTAAAATCATTTTAAATATATTTAGCTTGCTTTTTTTCTAAAAACAAATGAATGCTAACTACTGAACAAGTGTGAAATGTATTTTAAAACCCATGTTCCATTTGTATGTTGAGACTATTGCTTGTTTTTTTTTTATTTTTTTTTTATTTTTTTTCATTCCCTGTTCGACTCCGACTAGAGCCAAGAAACAAAAACTTTGAATAATATTTGAATCGGTCTTATGAATTTCAATAAATATGTTTTTTCACGTTCTAATTATCTTAAACATATCAAAAAATGCATATTTTCATTGCTAGAATGAAAGATTAAATTGATAAAAAATATAAAAAAGAACATTTAAATTATAAAGCATATTTTATGGTTGTCTCATTTATTTTTTATGGAAAAAAATCGAAAATGTCTTCCAGAACTTATTTTTAATGTAGTTATCCAAACAAATTCATCCAAATGCAGCCGCTTTTTCTAAAATTTCTGCTGTTTTCTTGTTAAATACCCATATTAGCTTAAGCCCAGCCAAATTACATAATGCGATACTAACATTTCCTAAGATAATCAGAACGTGAAAAAAAACATTAACCATACAGAGTTCTGTGAGTAAAACATCAATCAAAGTGGAACAAAACCCGAGAAAAGTATGACCGAACTTGCAAGCGATTTAAACACGCAAACAACATTCCAATTGGGCGTAGCTCCAAAACATCACTGTTTACACGAAATTAGATTCCAGAATCGGATTCAGCGGTCAAAATTACTATTAAAAAGCATACCCTGACCTTTAAGACATATGCTTGCAACGTCGTGTAATTAGTAGGTCATGCTTCTGAAGTCTGAGAAATTTTGAAAAATGGCACTTTTTTTCTTACTTAAACTCAAATATCTCGGCACTGGAGAATTGAAATTGCATTTTCTCAGGGGCAAAAATGCTTGCCATGAAATTTCCTACAAGCTGCATGTATTGGTTTTACTAGGAAGAATAGGCTACCCTAAGTAAAATGAGCATTACTAAAAAAAGTTTCGCAAAAATGAGATTTTTTCGACATAAATCCACCTGGGAGAGGCCAAAATCCTTAAATTTGATCCAATATCGGTAGTGCATCTTAATCACTGCACAAAACATATCTTTTGAAAAAAATACACACCTGATTGAAACAGTTTTCGAATTGATTCCAAACGATTTTAGAAAATTTGTTCAAAGAAGTGTTTTTTTTTTTCAATAATTCGAAGGGGTTGGGATGCGAGAAAGTTTTTCTATTTTTTCTTGTCTTAGAAAACATTGTTTTTCAACATCATAATCTATCATTTAAGAAGTGAGCACCCAAAATTCCTCGACATGACCTCAAAATTGGACAGGCTAGTGGATATTTATCCAGACTTGACGTAATTCTCAATTATTCTTTCCAAAGTCTTTAATAGAACCGAGGATAATCTTATCGGTTGACCGTTTTATCTCTTTTTCTGGTTTTTGGGATAAAAAAATCTCCGTTCAAACTTTCGAGAGAAAACCCATTTGGATTTGACCATTTTTTTAATCTGACAGCGTTAAAATCAATTCAATCGGTCAAACTCCGTCGAACTGATGTTCTCGCTTCAAGATAGCTCTCCATAACTTTACCAATTGCAAACTTCATGGCAAAACGTGCGAATTTGATCGGTCTTTCCAGTACCCTCTCTGCTTACTCTGCTTAGTGCACAGTGATTTTGGAGATGTTTTCAATCTGGCAAAAGAGCGAATGAAATGGCAAAGATCTTCGCCGATAGGACGTAGACCAGACTGCGAAGGAAAAGTTTTATTGAAAATCAACGGTAAATCGAGAGGAAGAGAAAAATGTGTGACATGCACTCCACCTGAATAGTTTTCGGTTCTTCTTTGGTTGTTGCAGCAAAGTGGTGAAATCAATACTTTAGCAAGCAGTACTTGGCGAAATGGGAGTGAGATAAAAACAGTTGTGGAGTGACTTGAGTGGTTATTGGAAAATGTAGTTGATGTGAGAAAAAAAATTATATCGTTTCGATTCTATACTTGCATATGAAAAAAATAACTTGTTTAAATTTTTGATGTTGAAGATTAAACTAATAAATCACGAGAAACAAAAGGCAACATTTACAAAACTTATTTTTTGGTTCCAGTAACCCCTGACCAAAAAAAAATCGACTGTACGAAATTGAAATAAACATAAATTATGCTTGGTTGAACTCAGCGAATTTGAATGCACAAAAATAAATAAGTAATTCACTGCTATAACTCGCAACAGAGAAAAATCGCCAAATTATTCATATCAATAACAACATCGTGCACTCGTTTTTCCTCCTTCTATTTTTAAACACCAACCAAAAATTCGCACCCAGACGACCGAAATTGAAACCATATCAGCTTGCAGACCGTGAAAAATCCCCAGATTGGTAATCAATTTCCGCGTCCGCGTTTTTTGCCTTTTGCTGGTGCGTTTTCCGCGGCCAGACAGGACTTTCGATTTCACCGCGAATCGAAATTTCGGCGCTTTATGGCCTGCCTGCCTGCCACGTAAGCCAGTTGTCAGCTAGTAAATTATTTAAGAACATCCCTCGCTTTGGTTTTGGTTTTTGGCTGGGTGCATTTTTAATTAAATTATGCAAATAAATCAAAAATATTTCAACCAGTCAGTGGGCGACGTGATTTGTCGCTGAAATTTTGTGGATCATATCGATCGCCTCTCCTCTGCATTAACATCACAATAAAGTTTAGCGAGCAGCGTTGCACAAATCATCCGTAAAGTGCGAGGCAATATCCGAAAGCCGCCACCGCGCTGTTCATGCTCAAGTGTCTAATGAAGCGTACTAAATCACGCCAAAGATACACACTAATCTGGGAGTACTTGTAAGCTCGGAAAAGCGGCTTCCGTTTTGGAAAATGAGACTGAATGACATTGGGTGGAGGATTGAGGAAAGGGTTTGCAAAGCTTATTACATTTTGGTATTTGAAGAAGAATGTTTATGACAAAAATTTTATGTAAGTTAAAAAAAAAATTTGTCAACAAATTACTAAACTGAAAATATGATTGGCTAACAATTTAAGAGTTTTAAACTTCCATATCATTGAAATTATCTTCAGTTAAATATTAACTAATATATAACACCGACCAACTAAATTTCTGCGCAGGCTCAACTCGAGGAGAAGCATGATGATTGGGGTTCCTATTTTGAATTTTTCAAAAATATTTAGACAGGGAACGGATTGGTCTCAGTCATTTTTTTTTTCAAGTCAATAAAAAAAAACAATAGCATATAGCAGAAGAGTTTTCATTTTTTTTTTTTTACACTTCATATGCCTGAAAGATTTCCAAATTTTGACTTTCTTTGTATTTTGAGGACCACAAATAGGCATCTTTTGAGCAATTCCAGCTCAAATCAGGAATTACTTTTGTACATTTGAGAAGGGCGTAAGTTATTTAAATATTTTTGTATTATGTAATATAAAAATTACTGTATCTCGAAGCCGTTGCGTCGTATCAAAAGGTGGTCAAAAAAAACTTGTAAGAAATTGGACGGGCTTTCTGAAAAAAAAACACTGAAACAAAAATACACGCCACATCAATGAGATTTTTAAGTCTTAAACTTAAATTTAAAGGTGATGTTACGATTGTTTTTGTTCAAAATTTTTCAGGTAATAGCCTAAAATGTTACCAAAAGACAGACGAAATATGCAGGATGGTATGTTTCTCTTAAAAAAATACAGTTGGACGAGCTTTCTGGTAAAAATATTTACGAGACTGGAAAATCAATTCTGTCATATAGAAATTGCCAAAAACCACAAAAAAAACCCGTTTTTCAACATTTTTATTTTTAAAACCGCTGTATCTTCCCAAGGAGTGGACATAGGACAATGTTCAATATGGAGACTTTTATGTAAAATTGTCTGGAAAATCGATCCCCACTACTAGTTTTCAAAAATTTTGACGTTTAGACCACTTTTCAAAAAAAAACAGTTTTAGTAAATGATTTTTGTATTTTTTTAGTAGAGACATACCATCCTGCATTTTTCTTCAGTTTTTTGAAAACATTTTAGGCTATTACCTCAAAAATTTTAAACGAAAAAAAATCGTGACATCACCTTTAAATTTAAGTTTTAGACTTGAAAATCAAAAAATCTCATTGATGTGGCGTGTATTTTTGTTTCAGTGTATTTTTTCAGAAAGCCCGTCCAATTTCTTACAAGTTTTTCTTTGACCACTTTTTGATACGACGCAACGGCTTCGAGGTACAGTAATTTTTATATTACAAAATACAAAAATATTTAAATAACTAACGCCCTCCTCAAATTTTATTTTCGAGTACTATTGGCTCCATATACTTAAAAATGGCTCATATAGGACTAGGATAACATGTCTACAAAGTTTCATTGAAATCGGAGAGGGTCGGGTACAAAATTACCAGAAAAATTCCTGATTTGAGCTGGAATTGCTCTTTTGCGCTTTAGTTTAGAACTGTGCAAAAACTCGTTATTTTTTTTCAATTTTGGAATAAAATACTTTCTTTTAAAAAAAATTGGGCCCTGTAGTCAATGCTAAACAAATAAAATAAAAATATAAGCTTGCAAAAAACTTGAAACATTTCACTGAAATATTTCATGAGCTTCCAAAGGCAAAGTAGAAATTCATGGTTTTTATTTCCTTACATTCTAGCAAATTTTCATATAAAACAACGATTATTTTGATGTAAACAGCTTATTTGAGACCTAAATGCCGAATGCCGCTCATTAAAATTTCAGTCCAATTCTGAGCTATTTATAAGCAAAAACGAGTGACCAACCACAAGAAAAGTGGTGTTTTGATGAATTCTCTTAAAATTGACAGTTAATACTACATACTGATGATGTTTCTACAATTTCAACTTATTTCATCGACGCCGTCGTGCTATCATGTTGTACGGCGCTTTTTGACGTTCCGAGTAAAACGCATTTTAATGTTTGACCATGAATAAACAAAAAAGAGAGCACGAAATGTAAACAAAAATGAACACGTTTTGTTTGGTTGACCATTCTGTGCATTGTCCCGAAGATTGGTTGAATTTGGATGTCGGAGTCCCGAGTTATAATTGAAAATGTTTACGGTAGTCGTACCAGTGTCAAACGCGTTCTGACCTGAAATCTCTTTGGCCAATTGTCGCACTTACATCAATTTCCAAGCTGTGTCAAGATAGCATGACAAGATTGAAACTTCTTTTATATGAAAAGTGACAAAAATGCACGGAGTTTTTCAGTCTTTATGGAATATCTCAGGATTGATATTGTTTTTTTTAGAGATCTGTGATGGTCAAAAGGTGAGGCATTGAGCTGCACAAAATGACGTTTTTAACTCAATTTGGCAAAAAATGCACGTACGACAAGTTATCACGACGGCAACGACATACTCAAAAAAAATGACAAGTCATTTCAGTTAAAACACACTCAAATCAATACACATTTTGCAAACCCTAACATCCGTGGAGCTAGAGCCCAGCAGCCCATCATCCGATCACCACGAGGTGGAGTAGGTGTTATCTCGGCATTGACACCACGTGCTCCCACACCCTCCATTTTGTTGGCTTAGCAACAGGCCTTCTAGTGGCGTTGTGCGTGGCATCTCGCGGCACACATGTCGGTGAAAAGCTCTGTAGCCGCCCTTACAAACTTGGGCTGAAAAGCGCGGTCGCGGCGCTTGTCGTTGCTGTCAAGATGAAAAGCAAATATTTTCATTAGCTGGCTTCTCGGCTTCTGGCAGTAGTTTACGCGCGATGTTAGTGGATATTGCGGAACCCTCAAGGCTAACAGATGGTGTGGTGTTACCTTAATTTTTTGAAATTTTAAAATAAATTTTGCAAAAAAAACTGATTGAAGGACAGAAGAAAAAAAAATAGCAGAAATTACTAATATATTAGCAATAAAACGACAATATTTCCGACATTTTTTTATTTTAGTTTACAAGTTTTGTGCACGCTGTTGACTATAATTATGACTAAGGCAACTAACCCCAAAGGGTGACTGTCGGCTCCTTAGAAAATGTTCATGAATTATGTGCGCATGCTTTCAGGGTAACACTATAAAGCTGATCCCTCGTGCGACCGCCAAGCTGAGCAGCCGTTTCCTTTTCATCGGATTTAATTAATTAGAATAATTCTTGGATATGTGCGTTGAATAGTTTTACGACATTGGGCTAACTACGTTAGGGCGGGTCCCTCTGCGTGGCTTCCCGCCACTCGAAATTGTGTTATTGCAAAATGAAACTCATTAGATTTTCCACCCTCAAAAGAGATGGAGGGAGGAGTCTTCCCCCCTTTTGACAAGGAAAATGACTCAATAGCAACAGTGTGGTGCTGGATTACCAACACGCGTCATCATGACAGCGGTTAAGGCAACGATAGTCCTTGGTTGACACTATCACGTGAAATGCGCCTTCTGGAACTGATTAGCCGCAGGAGCGTTTTTGGACGACGACACATCGTGATTGTCTTTGTGTTACCGAAATTGCGGGAACACGCGCGCGATGTTGCTTACGTTGTAAGCAGTTTTAACCTTGTTTCGTAGCCGCGGCGCCATCTGGCGGGACGACGAAGGCAAATCACGCCTCTTTGACAACGACGTGATTAATTTATGGTGTGGTGGATATGGTACCATGTAAAGGATTGAATTTCCAAGATTTTGGAAGTCTAATTGAAACTCAATTGTTTACACCTCAGCTTAACTGTGTAGAAAAGAATAATTATCACTCCTCAATTTTTTTTGGCTGCATTTTGCTTGCATTTTTTTGTAAATTTCCTTGCTTTAACCATCAAAATAGAGTTCTACGACCCCAATTCAGTCAAATTTGAATGGTTGATTGCATATTTAATTAAAAATGCATTTTTAGCAGCCATCTTGGCATTAAAAATTCTAAATCACATTTTAGTGTAGTTGGTGCCTTTGGTATACCCAAAAAAGCCATTTTGCATCATTAGTTTGTCCATATAATTTTTCATAAAAATTTGGCAGTTGTCCATACAAAAATGATATATGAAAATTCAAAAAAACTGTATCTTTTGCAGGAATTATTGATCGATTTGGTGTTTTCGGCAAAGTTGTAAGTATGGATAAGGGCTACAATGAAAAAAAAAATACAAGGTAAAAAATTTTTTTGGTGATTTTTTATTAAACTTTTTGTCACTGAAACTTGATTTACAAAAAACACAATTTTTATTTTTTTTTTTTCATTTTCTGATATGATTTAGGGGGCATCAAATGCCAACTTTTCAGAAATTTCCAGAATGTGCAAAAAATCTATGACCGAGTTATGAATTTTTGAATCAATACTGATATAAAAAAGCAACGATATAGGGGAAATATACCTATTTTAATCACACTAAGCTGTTCGACCAATTCTCATCATTTTTGCCGTTTTCCACTATTAAATTATCATTTTCAGGTGTATCAACAATGATGAGTTGCTTGCTCACTTTTATTTGAGCTATTTATTACTTTGGAACAGTCAAACACTTGTTATTTAAGCTGTAATTCATGAGCAAAGTGCTGATAGGATAATAGAAATAGGCTGAGAAAGGGAAACCCGAGAAAATTCTCTATATTTTCTTTTTTGAACTTCGCTTATACGAACATAGTTGCTGAGATATTGTCATGCAAAGGTTTAAAAACAGAAAAAAATCATGTTTTCTAAGTATCACCAAACAGCCAACCACTTTTTACGTTGATATCTCAGCAACTAATGGTCCGATTTTCAATGTTGAAATTTGAAACATTCTTGAAATTTTTCGATCATTTCGAAAACTATATTTTTATTTTTTTAAGACTAACATTTCAAAGGGTTTTCCTGTTTTCAAAACTTTGCATGGCAAGATCTTAGCAACGAAAAGTTGTATCAAAAAAGTTCAATCAAGCAAATTTACGAGATTTTTTTTCAGTTTTTCAAAAAAAAAATTTTTAGGTGTGAGCAAACATGGGCACTTTCAAAAAAAAAACTGCAACTTAAAAAAAGATATCTAAAAATGGCTTTAATCTTAAAACGGTGCACTTTATTGGAAAAAAATTGGACGCCCAATTTGATGGCGTACTCAAGATTTCGAAAAAAGTATTTTTAATTAAAAAAGTTAAATAGTATATAGCCATTTCCCGTTACTCAACTGTCAAAAATATCTGGACTTGTAATTTTATGGAAAAGTTTAAGTACTTTGCGAGTCCGCAATAATCCCGAGTGATTATTTTTTCATAAAGAAGAGTGATTTTTTTAAAAAAAAGTCAGTGTTGATTCTAAAATTCATAACTCGGTCAAAGATTTTTTGCCCGTTCTGCAAACTTCTGAAAAGTTGGCATTTGAGGTCCCCTAAAACATATCAGAAAAAATAAAAGTAAAAATTGTTTTTATTTTGAAAATCACATTTTAGTGACAAAAAATTAAATAAAAAATCATTTTTTTTTAACGTGTTGTCCATTTCTACAACATTGCCGAAGACACCAAATCGTTAACAAAAAATCCTTCAATAGGTACAGATATTTGAATTTTCATATATCATTTTTGTATGGACAGCTGCCAAATTTGAATGGAAAATCATATGGACAAACTAATTATGCAAAATGGCTTCATTGGGCATATCAAAAGCATCAAAAAAGTTACAACCGGATTTAAAAATTCCAAAATAAATAATAAAACAAGACCGATTTTTTAGAGCAAGAGGTCAAATAATCGAAAATAAGGCATCGAATTTTTGTTTTTGTTTTTGTGATTCGATTATTCGATGTGACATTTTGTCAAGGCCTTCACATTAACGAGTCTGTACTGTAGTTATTTCACAGTTTCCTAATACAGTGGAGAGTAGATAACCCGAAGGCTTGGAAAATTTCCCTTCGGATAATCGAATAACAAAAAAAAAGTTATATTGCCTAATTGTTGATTATGGCTTCCAAACTACTCTAAAGTGAAAAAGTTTTTTTTGAATCCAAGATGGCGGGCTGAATGGCCGTGATGAAATATTGAGAAAATGTATTTGATTATTTCATAGGCAACCATAAAAAAACCGTTTCTCATTTTTCGGGATTTTTACTTCGACATATTTTTCAGTTTTTTGTAGCTCGAATCCGTGAAAAGGTAGAAATTTGGTGTCAGAGGATTTTTTGTGAGTAAAATTGAACGCCAAATTTGATGGCGCACTCAAAATTCCGATAAACCGTATGTTTAATTGAAAAAGTTAAAAATTAGTTTTGAAATCACAGCCATTTCCCGTTACTAAACTGTCAAAATTATCGGGACTTGTCATTTTATGGGAAAGTTAATTATCACCTTTTTCTAATACAATCGGCCTCAGCAACATCAAATCGCATCGTAGACGTCGTTAGCTATGACGCATTTTTTCTCAAATTCATGAAAACCAATTCACGATTACAGAAAATATTTTTTTATCTGTTTGGTCTCATCCGAAGTAGGGTAGTCCGAAAAATTGCGCCATGTATTGTTAGTTGGCTTCTCATGAAAAATGCTAACAAATAATTTACAAAAAAATGTGAATATCTGAATATAAACTGATTTTTTTATTTATAAACAAGAACTTGAACTACGATTTTTGAAGAAAGATATTAATCGAGATATAAATTGATCATAAAGCACCGTGCGTCTGTGTCTAGCTATCCAGCCGGACCCTAAGATGACAGTTTTCGTGAGTTGCGCGTATTCACCGACAGATGGCCAGTGGGCCTCGTCAGAGTCCGCCCATTAAATACGCAACTCAAAATTTGCATGAGATTCTTTGTTTTTGTGACGGCTTTCACGGCACGCTCACTTCAACTGTTCTAGACTAATATTTGAACGTGGCGTATCTCTAAACAAGTTTTTCATGAAAATGATTCCAGACTGCTTATTTTGTCGTTTTAAACCGAAACAAGGTAGAAACTATATTTATTCAAACTATTCGCCATTTTCAAAAGTTTGGCTAGATAATATCAAAGTCCACCATCTTAGGCCCACTGGGCCCACAAAAAGAGGTACGCTCAGTTTGTATGGGAGCTGTCAACATGCTCCCGGGCTGTAGCTATCTTTTTGAAATGTCTTATTACATTTAATTTAACTCCAACTAAATGCAATGCGGCAAGTAAAATTGGTACAGCCGTTTCAGAGATACAATTTAAGTAGTTATGCTCTCGACTGTTATTCTACAATTTTGGGTTGAGGTTTTTCGGCTTTCAGTTATATAGCAGTGAAAACAATGTATTGTTTCGACATTTCGGCAAATGTATTGCCTTTTTCAAGGATTAAAAACGGTTTGTTTTCATGTTATTTTTCGAGTTTTGGGTAGATTGGTAACTGTCTTTTGTTGTTGTTCATCAGTCTTAGTTGGTGCACAGCAGCACATGTTATGCTGGTAGCTGCTGGTTTCGGTTTAGAAAAAAAACTTTTTTGTGTTGCACTATCCACGAAACGGTCAATTGCAATCGAACGGAGCTTTGAATGAACCGTTTTTAATCTTTGAAAAAGGCAATACATTTGCCGAAACGTCGGAAATTGAAACAATACATTATTTTAACTGCAATATGACTGATAGCCCAGAAACCACAACCCAAAAATGATACAATTTAAAAAAATGATTTTGCAAAATAGGACCAGATGAAACCACTCGAATCGCTGAAAAAATGTGGTCCTCATCGAATGGGCTGAATCGAAGATTCAGTTGGGCCCTACGGGTTTGACAACACATATTTTCAACGGCCTAAATTCATAAATGTCACATTAACCGTCTATGACCGTAAACTCTTTTTTTGTAGTATCCTACAATTTTATACTGCGTACTTTTGATTCCAATTCACCAACAAATGTCACTATAACTCATCTAGAATTGCTACCATTTCCATAATGAGTCAACCTGTTCATCACATTAGAACTAATAGAATCGTCACCGAGTACAGAAATAAGATTACCTCACCTGCCTTAAGGTTTGAAGTTGGTTAACCATTGGTTATGGGTCGTACCTTAAGCAAACTCCATTGGCCTTTCGTTAAGTGTTAGGTATAAATTCCACTCCTGGAACCCACGGCGGTGTGTTTTATTGCGATAAGGCACGCAAACACACACACACGGATATATGACTTAAGGACCGTCCCCCGTCCAACGTCTGGGGAAAATATCGTGACCCCAATAAAGACATAACCACACCGCACAAGCAACAACAATGTAGCAAACCTCACCTGTATTGACAGCTCGAATGGAGTCGGGTCGGGATGGTGGAGTTGTATTTATGAGATGGTGGTTTCATATAAATGCGAATTACAATGTCGTGATTACGCGTTGTTCACACACCGTTCGGCTCACGATCCAACGACAAGCCCCTCTTGTTGATACACGCACACAACGCACGCACAGAACTGTTGTTTCAAGCGCCGATGTGGGTGTAGGAAGGTAGGTAGGTGAACAATCGCTACAACATTGGCACATTACGCCGACAATTGTTCTGCTACATTTGATTACGTTTGTTTTCCCACGAGGATTGTGTGAGTGTGCCAAGCACGTTTACATGGAATTGTCATCAGCTAAAGTGCACAAACAATCGGTTGGTACTTGTTGGATGGAATGCATTTATTTAGTTTTGAATAACATATTTTTTAACCACTGACTATCAGCGTAACCTGTCCAAATTAGTATTAAATTATATTGAAATGCTTACTGAAGTGTTTCACCATTTTAGAGGAGATTACCCAATTCGTGACAATATTTTACATGGAAGAGGTAAAAAAGGCCAAAATGTCTATCACATCTGTTGAACTGATTGTTTTAAATTTACAATATCATGCACATATGAGTTTGTGAAAACATAAGTTTAACATATTTTATAGGAGGATGTACAGTAAGGTAGCTCAACATGGTCCATGTATCAGAACAAGTTTTTTCGGTTGCATATAAGCCAATAAACAACTCTCCAAAATTTGGGAGCATTGGTTGCGTCCACATTTTGTGCAATGTATTTCTATTTTGGGTAACCCAGTTTTTTGTATTTTGATTTTTGAAATTTTTACTGAATTTTTTAAACAATAGCGCTAAAATTAAAAAAATTCTTTAAAATTTCCAGAATTTAATCTGACAAAAGATGTATCAATTCCCAGTTTGATTATATTTTACTTAAAATATTCCTTGCTCCACAAGCCAATTATAACGTTTATCTTATTATCACTTTATTTTCAGAAATGGTAGCTCAAGGTCACTATTTTTCAAAATCGAAAAACTGCAAATATCTCGATGGAATCAAACTTTCGGTGGCTATATCTTGAAAACGAAGCCCTTTACCAAAAAATCTGCAAATATTTTTCGAAGTTTATGTCGCCCCCCCCCCCCTCCTTCAAAATTGGTTCGAAACATTAGGGGGTAATTATTTTTTGCAAAGCTAGAAAATATCAATGGAAATGAGAATATAATCAACTCAAAACACTTTAAAATTCATTTTTCTACATTGATAATCACATTCAACATCTTTGGTCTCGTTTAAAAATATTTTGAACATTTATGAAATTATAATTTTTAGCACCGCAAAAAAAAATTTTCACAGCTATAAAATTTTCGTCAAAATTTAGAAATGTTGGAAAGTTTTGATTGCAAAACAACTGAGCATGCATTTTAAAACACTTTTTTCATTTAAATGTTAAAACCGTGGCCTGTTTTTTTTTTTGCTTTTTATAAATTCTTTATTAATACATTCAATGCGTACTAGAGTGCCAATAATATGGGACTTTTGTTCACAATCCTGCTCCCCCCTGCCCCCCCAAGCGGAATATTGTTTTAATAGCTATTTTAAGAATCTGAGCTAAATATGAGCAAAATTTTTCAAAATTTCAATGGGCATTGAAACTCGAGGGCGAAATTTGGTAAAATCAAAAAAAAAAACTCATAAACTTTGTCGAATAGGCTAAAGCCGTAAGCCTGAAAAGTAATTAGCGATTTAAGAAATGTTATTTTTGCGTGAAATTATTTTTTTTTTCATCAACTTTAACCTTGGGTATAAATGGGTTAATCTAATTGCCACAGATGCTTCAAATAACCCAAAAACGGTTTTGCTTTTGGGGCAAGGGGTCATTCTGCGAACTCTTGCCTACTACAATTTTAAATTTTTACAAGACTAGATTACTTTTTCAAAACAACCAATGAGCCTCGGGTTTCCTATGTACATAGGACCTTTTGAAAAAGTAAGCGAGATGATATGTTTATATTCAAAGCACACACTTTTTTAAGTAATCTTTTAGCACTTTTTTAAAGCAATAGATGGTGAACCACGTTGGATTAAGGTACGTCTTGTTTTTAAAAAAAATCTTTTTCTTTCAACTTTTTTGAAAACCTTTTTCTGAAGCTTAATTTTATTCAACTTACAAAATATATTTTCGACCTAACTGATAAATACAATATTCTTTATGCATTTTAATAAAGATATGATTCAAATGCAAATAAAAGTAAATTACAAGTTTGTTCAACCTTTTCGTGTCCTTGGAGTTTTGAATTAGCCTTAGTATACTCTTTTGAGGCAATGATTTTTTTTTCTAATATCAAATAATAATGATGTCTGCAATGTCGCTTTAAAAAAAATGAGTAATTCTCTACCAACTCACACGAAATCGGGAAAAGTTTCCCCGACCCCTCTTCGATTTGCGTGAAACTTTGTTCTAAGGGGTAACTTTTGTCCCTGATCACGAATCCGAGGTCCGTTTTTTGATATCTCGTGACGGAGGGGCGGTACGACCCCTTCCATTTTTGAACATGTGAAAAAAGAGGTGTTTTTCAACAATTTGCAGCCTGAAACCGTGATGAGATAGAAATTTGGTGTCAAAGGGACTTTTATGTAAAATTAGACGCCCGATTTGATGGCGTACTCAGAATTCCGAATGAATGTATTTTTCATCGAAAAAAACACTAAAAAAGATTTAAAAATTCTCCCATTTTCCGTTACTCGACTGTAAAAAATTTTGGAACATGTCATTTTATGGGAAATTTAATGTACTTTTCGAATCTACATTGTTCCAGAAGGGTCATTTTTTCATTTAGAACAAAATTTTTCATTTTAAAATTTCGTGTTTTTTCTAACTTTGCAGGGTTATTTTCTAGAGTGTAACAATGTTCTAAAAAGTTGTAGAGCAGACAATTACAAAAATTTTAATATATAGACATAAGGGGTTTGCTTATAAACATCACGAGTTATCGCGATTTTACGAAAAAAAGTTTTGAAAAAGTTACTTTTTGCGTTTCTCTTTGTTTCGTCGTCCGTGTCTGTCGCGGGTGACCATGAATGGCCATGATCGATGACAACCAACTTTTTCAAAACTTTTTTTCGTAAAATCGCGATAATTCGTGATGTTTATAAGCAAACCCCTTCTGTCTATATATTAAAATTTTTGTAATTGTCTGCTCTAAAACTTTGTTGAACATTGTTACACTCTAAAAAATAATCCTGCAAAGTTAGAAAAAACACGAAATTTTAAAATGAAAAATTTTGTTCTAAATGAAAAAAATGACTCTTCTGGGACAATGTAGATTCGAAAAGTACATTAAATTTCCCATAAAATGACTTGTTCCAAAAATTTTTACAGTCGAGTAACGGAAAATGGGAGAATTTTTAAAACTTTTTTAGTGTTTTTTTTTTGATGAAAAATACGTTTATTCGGAATTCTGAGTACGCCATCAAATCGGGCGTCTAATTAAATTGAGAAAGAGGGGATATGGAGCTTACAAGCATTTTGAAGAATGTTTGTATTTTGAAATAAGTAGCTCAACATTTTCAAGTTGATGACAATAACTAATGATTTTTCATCAAGATCTTTAAGAATTTAGCTTCATGAAGCTGCCCAAAAAGTATAGTTCAATTCCGGCCAAAAACAAATAGCTTAAATGTAGGGTACAGAAGCCATGATATTAGCACCAGGCCAGAAATGAGCTAAAATTTAATTCGGCTGATTGCAGCTTCGGGGAGCCTACAGCCATTTTAATTGTCTCTCAGAAAGTCGATGTAGTTTAAATTTATTTAACGTGATTCTAAGTAATTCTTGGATATTACGTTAATTTTCTGAGAACTTAATGGAAATTTAAAGTAATGTATGAAGCAAACTATTTTGATCTCCAAATTATTTTAAAATAATTTTGAAAGGCGATTACAGTATTGGTCAAGCAAATCTGACCAATCCTTTTAGTCTGACTCGTAAATCCTTAGAATTCAGCTCTAGGTATATTCTTTGTTTTCATTCTGTGTTTTTTTTTAACTTTTAATAGTGCACACAAGTTCTTTGTTGTCTTTTTCATCACTTGTTGTTCAGTCCATCAGTTTATCAATACTCGTAAGCACTACTGAATTCCATTCACACTCAACTATCATGAAAACTCGTTTGATGCAACAACCTCAAATCTACGAAATCCATTGAAATTTTGGCCACGCTCCTCCCCACTGAGTATAAACAATAACCTTCCAAACACTGGGAAAACTTTCACCGCTACTCCGTTGAACCTGTATGATAAGAGCCACCAACCGAGACTGAATGTGCGGCACCGGCCATATGTCCGACCTTGTCGGGACCAGATTTCCAAACACCTGGCCCGCTAACTGTGTATGTAGCTTAACGGATTTCCGACCCGAAGCGCGAACCGCCTCGGGATGAACACGTGTTCGGTGGACATGCGCACCGGCCGGGGCCGGGAATAGCGGATCCTTCCAGGCCGTTGTTCCAGCACGAATGCCGAATCCTGCGAGCTAACGGTGAGAGAATCCGGCTGAAGGATCCTTGTTGCTGTTTGGAGAGCTACGTTTTTAGAGGTCATCCAAATCCAGCAGATGGCCACTGTGGGGCGATGAACAAAAACATTCGCCAAGTGGATTGTTGGTGTTTACCGGTTGGTCCTTGCTGGAAAGAGATCTAATTCATGAGACAGCATCCTGCGGGTGAATATTGACAGTCACTTCTGTGTTATACTTTAATGAACCAACTTTCATGTGCAACTGCTGTTTCAAAATGGTCGGTTCTCACTGCGACTCTAGCTGTTGAAAATTTTGTGACTTTGAGTCCGACTTCAACTCATGCTTTTGAAGATTCCAAGCTCATCAAAAAGATCCGATTCCACCGACTCCGACAACATCTTCCATACAAAATTGTTGAAAGTTGTTGGTTTGCAGCAGAGCAATTACTCGCGAATTAAAACTCATAACAAAATTTTAACACATTTATTTTCATTTTTAGTGGAGCGATTTATTAGGGTATTTTAACCATTAGTTGACCCCCTAGTAGAGCCGACGTGCATTTTTCTAAAAAAAAAAATCAAAATTTTAAGCACTTTTTTATAACCCTTTGTACAAAACAATGAAATCTGAAGTCTTTTGAACAATTTTAACTTTTTGTTTCATGAGTTATTTGCTTTTGAGCAGAAAAATATCCATATAAATAAAAAGTTTTTTTCCCTGCTATGGACCGCCTTTTCCTATAGTGGACCCGGGTTTTTGATATCAAATTTAGCCGATATTTGGTGTTTCGATGCATGGTGGAGGTCTAATGATAGATATAATGAATACCCTTTTTTCAAAAAATGTTTTGTTATTGATTTATTATTAAGAAATTGTTCAGGAGGTCATTTTGAGCAACTTTTGTTCTAAAAATGACATTTGTTGTTTTATGTTTTTCTTGATAGATTTTTAAGTATTTTTAATTGCATTTATCTTGTTTAGTATATGTTTGTTTTTGATAGTTTTTGGCTTCTTTAACCACATCCTAACTTTGTCATTTGTCTATTTAGTCTTTTCATGTTTTACAGTCACCTTTTCAGTGTTTTGCTTGTTTTCCACATTTTCTACTGTAAAATGACATTACTTTCATTAATTTATTTCGTTGTTCAAGCATAACTTGTGTAAAGTAACTATCCTATGCTCGTATATGAACTATCTTTTCACGGCTGATTGATTCAAAGTTGGGAACAATGTTTGCGGGTGCCTCAAGAACCGAGTGGATCTATTCCTTCGAAATTGTTCTAAAATTGTTTAAGTTCTTCATTCCAATGCTTTTTGAAAATCAAAATAAATTGAAAATGTATTTTTTAAGTAAATTTTTAGATCGAAGCCCACCTTAAGGTGGTCTTCCCCGAACAGACGGAAATAACTAGGGAATAACATTTTTTTATATTAGAAAATACTACGCCAATAACATTTTATGTTATTTATAACAAGAATTGTTATTCGTCGTTATTATTTTTTTGTTATTGGATTGTTATTGTAATAACAGACTAATAACATTTTAAGTTATTCTTCGAACAAATCTTTGTAATTATTTTTTGTTATTTTAACAACTAATCCGATCATCCCAATAACAGTTGGCGGTATTCTTCCATAACAAAAAAAATTATTCTAAAGTTGTTTTGGCTTTCAACCAATATCTACCCATAACACATTTTGTTATGATAACATAAACTGTTATTGAACTCTTATGCAAAAATGGATTTTGTAAGAATATTCCATAACAGTTTTTGTTATTTTAACTGTATTTGTTATTGAAATGGCATGAATTTAGTTATTACCGTCTGTTCGGGTCAGTATTAAACCTTGAAAAAAAAAAAAAAAAACAAAAAAAACACAAATTTTCTGTCAAGTCATGATTTTTTGACATTTTTTTTTTAATAAAAATCTAACCAAATTTTGTTTGACTACAGTTTTTAATGTATAATCGAATTTGCAATCTAAAAGTATCTCGGAAATTTTGATAAAGTACACCGTTTTTGGGATATGGCTATTGAAAGTTTGAATTCAACTGAAAATTTTAAGTAAAAACAAATGTTCAAAAACGATTCCCGGGAAATTCGGTTCAGACTTCCGGGAAATTTTAAACTTATAAATATCAAAGCAAAATCATATAAATTAATCATAAAAAGACAACAAAAAATCAAAATGCTCAATGTTCGATTTTCAAGTTCGAATAAACCTATGCTCAGAGCCGTACCTTGGGTCCACGGCGCCCTTGGCGAATCATCAATTTGGCGCCCCACCCAAAATTACAAGCATTTTGATAAACTGGTTTTATTTTTAATGATTGCCTCAATGAGGTTTGATTGTATAATTGCAATTGGAGACCTTGTGATGGTTAAAATCATAAACACAGTATTTTTATTGTTTTATTTTTCAAATTGATTTGAGATAGGTTGAATTGAAAATTTATTGAAGGAATTAAGTTGGCTGAATATTTTCTCAGATTTCATAAAATCGATAATAATAGCAGGGTTCTGTTTTTCTTAATTTATTTTTAAGACACAGAATACTCAATCCTGATGAGTTTTAATTTCGGTGTAATTAGAAAAAAAATCCTTCTTCAAAATTATGAAAAATAATAAGTATAAGTTTTCAACATGCAGCGGCAGAACCGAATTCCGTCAAAATCAATTAATGATCATTCAAAATCCAGCGCAATTCATGATGAAACTTATTTTAATTATAATAATAATTGGTGAAAAATATGAAGATAAATAATTTTTATTATTTTTATAGATTCGCCCATACTATGTCTGGAATATATTTTATGTTTTTTTTTTGTTAAATTATGTTGTTCATTGATTTTTTTTTGATTGATATTTTTTAAATTTATTTTCAATTCATAAAATTAAATTCCATATTCTAGAAAATTGTTTGTTTTTAAACAAAGCTTCAAAGCAAAAAATCAAATGGTAAAATCGCATGCAAAAGCATGCACATCACCTTCGTCAAAATAAACACTTAATATTACACACTGCATGTACATTTTTTGCAAACACAAAAAAAGCTGTAACCGACGGGATTCAAACCCAAACATCAACACTAAGGACTGGCGCCTTAGCCAACTCGGCCATCAGACCGATGAAGAATGGAAAGGATAAACGCATATATGAGCTTGATATTTCGGTCAAGTAGGTTTCCAGGGCTACATATTTCAGAGTGTAATATTACATAAAATTTCATAAAATAATGCAAAATTCATTTTACACGCAGCTGGATTACTACTTTTTTTTGCTGTATGTATGAATATTTCCTATTTGTTTGATTTTAACTGAAACTATTTTTTCTGAAAATAAAGTTCTAAATAGTTTCTCATTGTCAGAGCTTTTAAGACGATTAAAAAAGTAAATGCGTAAATTTTGGCGAAATAACACTTGAACAGTAGCGTGGCTCACGGATATATGAAAAAGACAAAAATGTTTAATTTCTAGTGCCTCAAATGGAATTTGCAAGTACTATAGTGTCAGAAACTATCCTGAAATTTTAAGCGCATTTGGTTAATGTTTAGTTGCTCCACTCTAGTCCTGAAGTTATAATTAAACTTAAATAAGTTTAATTAATTCATTTTTCATATTTTAACACATCTTCGAGAAAGTTTTCCTATACCCTTTGATTTTTTTTCTCAAATTAGAGGTTTCTTATAGGTTTTGAACCGGGGAACAACTTTGAAGAACATCACAATTTTTTAGAGCACTTTATATTTTTTTCCATACTCCAAAAAATATCCTGTATCTTTTCACTATCAATTTCTAGCGCATTGCGATGTTTTACAAAGTTGTTCCTTGGATCAAAATCTGTAAGAAACCTAAGAATAGGAAAATTTGATAAGGTTTTGAGAAACTTTCTCTAAGAAGAGGTTAAAACTGAAACATTCCCAAAGTATATTTTTGAAGTTCCATACTAACTTTAGGTCAATGGTGAAAGTACTAAACCACAGAGTAAGACTAAATACTAAATACTCTGTGACTAAACCTTAACTAAATACACAGTAAAAAAAAATCTGTGTAAAATCGCATGCAAAAGCATGCACATTAACTTTGTGAGCAAAAGCATGTAATATTGTATGCGAAAAAGTGTACATAAAAAGCATGTACAAAAGAAAAATAAATAAATTTTGTACACCCCAAAAATAACATCAATCTGTTGAGAATTATATCCAGATTACCAAGTCCGCGCCCCAACCATTTCGGCTATCTCGCCGCTGTGAAGTTAGCTGGATCAACACCGATGTAGCTGTATGTTCCCCATACATCTTATGCAGCTAATTCAGTATACGACGTACGGAAAACCTACTGCCACATCGGCATTGGACACATCATTTACAAGACGGTGAGATAGCCGAGACGGTTGGGGCGCGGACTTGGTGATCGGGATATGACTCTCAACAGATTGATGTTATTTTTGGGGTGTGCAACATTAATTTATTTTTCTTTTGTACATGCTTATTATGTACACGTTTTCGCATACAATATTACATGCTTTTGCTCACAAAGGTGATGTGCATGCTTTTGCATGCGATTTTACCATCGGATTTTTTGCTGTGTACGCTCAAAAATTCAGGCTAGCTTTTGGGGCCATATTGCTCCAAAATTCCGGTATAGACGTTCGAAATTGAATACTTTTGTCTTTTTCATATAACCGTGAGCCACGCTATTAATCAATAAATTGTGAAAAATCTAAGTGTGTAGAAATTTGCCAACACCGGTTAAGCTAAAAATAGAGAATGAGATTCAGAGAAGCTTGTGTGTTCTGTAGAACATTTTTTTTTCTTGAAAATATATTGTTGATTTTATTGGTGAAAATTTACAGCAGTTTTCCTATTTCAAAACTCTAGTATTTCGAAAAAGCGTAGGCAAATTTCAATGCACGAAGTTGCTTATAAAAGGGAAATAGTGCTGAAAAAGTCTAAATTTTAAAACAAAAATTATGTGTTTCAATGCTAAAATCTAGAGTATTTTTAAAGGTTCTATCCTATAAACAAAATATTCATTTTTAGTTATTTGGATGTTTCTTGATACCTCTGATTCAAGGCGCTTTGAAAAACACTCAAAAAGCAAAAAGTCTAAATTTGGTTTATAGGACTACTTCAAAAAAATCTAGAAATAATTTCTATTTTAAAGAAGTTCAAAATATGACAACAACGTGAAAAAACATACAGTTGGACAATATTTTAGTCTGGAAAGTATGGCTTAAACTTCATTGTATAACTGTCTTAACTTTAACGCTGTATTAATTTTGAAAAGCTCTTTTATAACTCCTTGATCTATTTGCCACTTCAGCGCCCTGCCCCTTCTTTGATGACAAATTAAATTTAGCATTAAATGTAAATTTTCAAGAACACTTCGGTAGAAATATTCATACAATTGATTTTGACGCCCCTAAATCATTTTTTTATTATATGCTAAACGAAATTATCTAGTAATTTGTAGTTATACTTTATATGTTGGCGCCCTTTCTCTTTTAAATTCCAAATGAGGATGTTATAACTGACATTAAAAATAAGTACAATCACCGATTTCGGCGCCCCCCAAAGGGCTTGCGCCCTTGGCGGTCGCCAACTGCGCCAACCCCTAGGTACGGCGCTGCCTATGCTTCTCTAATCTTATTCAGAATGAGTAATTTTCAACTTGTCAAATATTTCAAAAATATAAATGAAGGAAGCCAAAAAAAAGTGGAACCCAAAATTTGCTTAAAAATATATTGAGCAGTTTGACCCCAGAAATGACCGAGCCACGTAGCCCAGTGGAAACGCTTCCGCCTCGTAAGCGGTAGATCGGGGTTCAAATCCCGGCTCGGACCAACACAACTGGTGATCTTTTCCCTTCTGGAATCGATTACTTAGTAAAGGAAAGGTAGTGTATCGTCACAAACTGGACCTTATCACGACACCTTAGTATAGAACCTTAAAAAAAAAAAACAAAAAAAAATCACAAATTTTCTGTCAAGTCATGATTTTTTGACATTTTTTTTTAAATAAAAATCTAACCAAATTTTGTTTGACTACAGTTTTTAATGTATAATCGAATTTGCAATCTAAAAGTATCTCGGAAATTTTGATAAAGTACACCGTTTTTGGGAAATGGCTATTGAAAGTTTGAATTCAACTGAAAATTTTAAGTAAAAACAAATGTTCAAAATAGAGCTCTTTAAAATACATTATAATTTCTTCAATTTCATCTAAAAAAATAAGAATTAAACAAACCAATAGTTGCTGAGAGAGAGCGGGTAATAGAAAGACACGATTTGGATGGAGCAAAACATTATAAATTGAGATACAGTTGAGATACTCCATCGAAGATTTATTTGTAGAAGGTTGTTTTAACCAGCCTAAATCAGAATCTGTTTGGATTTATATATTCTATCAGTGATTAATGCCAATTACAATTTTTTAAGGGATTTTTTAAATTTTTGGTCGGATTTTCAACTGACCTGACCATAAATGTGAATCGAGCTCAAAAATATTTGTTCAGATTTATAGGGAAATAGATTGATGCCTTCCTCACTATTTACCAAAAATTAGTGATATGATGGGTTTGGACACAAATTACATCTAGAGGGTGATGAGTGTGAATTACCGGGATTTTTTTCGAAAATTGTTGGACCTCACGATTCCCGGGAAATTCGGTCCAGATTTCTGGGAAATTTCAAACTTATAAATATCAAAGCAAAATCATAAAAAATAATCAAAAAAAGAGAACAACAAAACAATATGCTCAATGTTCGATTTTCAAGTTCGAATAAACCTATGCTTCTCTAATTTTATTCAGAAAGTGTAATTTTTAACTTGTCAAATATTTCAATAACTAAAAATGAAGGAAGCCAAAAAAAGTGGAACCAAAAATTTGCTTTAAAATATATTGAGCAGTTTGACCCCAGAAATGACCGAGCCACGTAGCCCAGTGGTAACGCTTCATCCTCGTATGCGGTAGATCGGGGTTCAAATCCCGGCTCGGACCAACACAACTGGTGATCTTTTCCCTTCTGGAATCGATTACTTAGTAAAGGGAAGGTAGTGTATCGTCACAAACTGGACCTTATCACGACACCTTAGGGAGGCGACCTGAGGAATGTTAACATTAACCTTAACATGTTAACATTAAGTTGAGAATGAAACTGCCACTGAATCCGCTATGTAAATGCCGGCCCCGATACTCTTCAAGGGTGTTCCCCTCAGGAACTGGGAAAGATTTACTTTTTTACCCCAGAAATGAAATCAAATGTTTTATTGTCAAATATGTTTTTAATTATTACTAAGAGAGAAAAGCTATTTCAAGTTAAGTTCAATTTTAAGCATAGCGATCCTCATATTCAAGTTTTTTTGTGAACATTTGAGGTTTTTTTTCATAACTATTAATATTTCTTAAATGAATATTTACAGTTGACCTTTAAAATAACAAAAAAAAAGTTTATTTGTTCCCGATACTGGCTAAATTAGTATTTTTTAACAAAAGTCTAATATTATGTTTGTGGAACTTTTGAAAAATCACTCAGTGTGAATTAAGATTTGAAAATATTAAAAAGTCCAATAAACCATTTTGTACCCTCTAATTACGTCTATTATTTTAGACCAGAATTAAAAAACACACACAAATAAAGGACTTTCTATAACCTAGACAGAGTTGCCAAATCTTCAATGTTTTGGAATCACTGGAAAAGTCTTTTAATCACCTAACTAACGATGGCTGATGGATCCGGACATAGTTAACATACATTTAAATGAGATCCAAAAGTACATAAATATCTCGTAAGTGGTCATAATTACAAACATGGTTGTCAGAAGGTCTTTTGATAACCTAACCAATGATAACAATGTATATATTAGGACTTGAGTTGTTTTTTGGTTACCTGGATGTTTTTGAAAAATACATAACTTTTGAACTATGAATCGATACTTCAACAATTCAATAACGTAATGTGGGATCATAAACCAAGTCGAATGAGACCAGTTTGATCAAAATCGGTTAAGTACACACCAGAGTGTAACAAAAATGACGTTTTGGCGAACATTCAAGGGTTTGTTCCGGTGGGCATACTAAGCTCAAATCCAAAACATGAGCTTCATTGGACGTAACAGGAGCTGGCGCTTTGCATTTGAATTTAAAATAGGATTTAACCCGTGAAAAATGATTTTTTTCAAAAATGTCACTTTTTGAAGCATATTGGTCACTGAAACGTTTATTTTCAACATCACTGGCGTGCAGGCCAGATCCTTGCGCATCTTTTGGTATATATAACATTGACATTTGGAGAACCCTGGAGCTCGGTATAGACCTTCGGCATTTTTTGGCATTTTTTCACAAAATCGTCCCCGGCAAAAAAGATATGCCTCGCGACGCCCTAGACGCCATTTGATTCGCGTTCGAACTAAAGCAACTATGACTATATCAGCTCAGGACTGAACTTCCAGTTTTGGATTCTAATGTAAACAAAATGTTTACCATGACAATTATTAATGTTTTTCAAATGTTGATATTGTTATGCCAAATATCTAGAAATTTCAAAACAACACTCCCATTGGGTTAAACAACTCATTTTTTCAGTGTGCTCTTCATCAGCATTAAACATGTCATTTAGACCGAAGGTGTCTAGCTGATCAAATATTAATGCAACCCAAATGCTTGCCACACCGCAAGCCACAGATTTGTTTGCAAACTCACACACTCACGCTCGGATTAGACGCATAGAAGCTCCGACTAAATCAAAACTTATGGCTTATTTCAGTGGGCCGGGAAAATTTGAATTTTTATGGACCCTTCTTTTCACCCACCACACGACAGTCAGTGAGGAAAAGAGTCCTTTATTCGGGGGATGACGACATCTAAACCCCAACCCAACAGCAGCGACGCATTATTAAGGTTATTTTTGACGGAATTTGTAATCAGCCACACCTGTTACTCTGGAAGGGAACCACGGTTATTTGCCATCCAGAAGTTGCAGCAGCGCACAAAAAATGCTAAAATTTTGTTATCCTCAAACCCTATTAAGGCGACGGCGCGTTTTGGGGGGTGAATTATGAAATTTTTATGTGTGGAAAATGTGTTTCAGGTTGTTGTTTTTTTCTTTTTACATTTTTTTTTACAGAGGTTTCTTGCCTTTTGCTTGAAGGAAAAAGTCACTCGCAAGATCATTGCGCCCAAATGACAACCTGTTTGGTTTACTTACTCGAGGAGGATGACATAAAAATTTGTATGTAAACAAGCACACTCACGTGTGTTTTTACGACGGAAAATTATGCTATAAATTTTCCGGTGTGTGCTCTGATAATGCATGCGGCAAGTGGTTGGACTTTTGTTTGTTTTTTTGCATGCTATTTTTTAAACATTTTTTCTTAGTCAATAAATTATTACTTTCAAAATCATTTGATAATATCGTCGCCGTCGTGCTAACTTGTCGTACGTGCATTTTGGGCCAAATTGAATTAAGAACGCCATTTTGTGCAGCTCACAATGCCTCACCTTTTGACCTTCACAGGTCCCCAAAATTCGATTTCAATCCTGAGATATTTAATGAAAACCAAAAAAGCTCCGAAAATGTTTGTCACTTTTCATATGAAAGTAGTTTCAATCTTGTCGTGCTATCTTGTCACTCCCTGAAAATTGATGTAAGTGCGACAAAGGGCAAAGGGATTTCAGGTCAGAACGCGTTTGTTGCACGTACAAGTTAGACTACCGTAAACATTTGTAATTATAACTCGGCACTCCAGCAACCAACTTTAACCAAACTTCGGGACAATGCACAGAATGGTCAACCAAAAAAAACTTGTTTGTTATTGTGTGCATTGCTTGATTTCAGTTTTTGTTTATTCAAGGTCAAACATTAAAACGCGTTTTTCTCGGAACGTCGAAACGGCGGGTACGACAAGATAGCACGACGACGCCGATATGAAGAAGCATCATAAACAAACATTCGCTGAAACCTCTTCAAACCTGTTTAAATGAAACCCAAAAAAATCCTAAGGCATTCCGTCCACCATAAGACGCTTATGCAAATGTTGGCCACCTTTCAACTGGCTGGCAATTTGCTTTCCTTCCATCAACAGAGGCCACCAGAATAAAAGGTTACCCATTGTAGGCTATTTCAGCTGGCAGACATTTGGAAAAATTAAATTTACATAATTTGTTCGCCCCAGCAACAAATGGACAGAAAAGTTCGATCTGCAACTCCATCCAAAACCTGACTTCAAAAGGTTTATTTTTCCCCATATACATTTCGAAAACCTTTGGCGCTCCACAAACCACGCGGAATAAATTATGGACAAACTTCACCGAAAATAGTTAGGCATCGCACCGAAAAGTGCTAACTTTACCGCAGTGAGGTTTCCGCAACTGTCCGTTCCCTCGAGGGATCAAGTGGGTTTTATTGGAAGTGTTGCCAGATTCATGAATTGAAGTTTTTTTTATACAAACTAAAGATAAATTCATTTCCAAAAAAGTTATTCTACAAAGAAGTAAACAATATTTTTCTAAATTCAACCGGCTGGCAGCACAGTATCGATGAATTTCACTCTAGCTTGCTTAAGGGCAGTCCGTCAACAGTTACTTCGAGTTATGTGCTGAACAGTCACTTCGGCGAGGAGAAACCACATCGGGATAGCATTCGCAGAAAGTTTACCATTTTGCATCGTAAAATGGCTATTTGTAGGCAAAATAGCTCCAAGAGGGGTTCATACCGGGAAGTAACACTTTAAAAACCTGATCGAGGTTGGGGTCGCTTTTGTAGGATTTCGAATCAAAAACTGGTCTTGTAAACTGAAATGAAACTGTAGCTTTAAATGAGTGTATCGGCAAATTGATACAACGAATATCTCTAATCTAATCTAATCTAATCAGATCCTAGCGCAGCCAATCTTTCGAAGGGATCCTGGAGAGTGCCTTTGGTAAGATGACGTCTAGCACTCTTCTTGTCATTTATCAACATCTGTACAAACCCTGATCGCATAAATGTCCCATATGCATTTCCATCGCTTTGGATTATTAATGCAGTTTGGTTCCAAATCGTGTGCTCTTTCCGCAAAGTCTACAACATCCAATACTTTGTTTCAGAAATCAGGAGGAAATCCAGTTTTTTCGTGCAAACTTAACAGGTAGCCTTATGTGTGAGGACAAACTTCAAATGTGTTTTTCTCAGCTTAATGTTTTTGCATATGGGACATTTATGCGAACAGCAGTGCACCATTTCATTAGAAGAGCAATTCTCTATGGAATCGATCTTTTTTCTTCAATTTTAATTTTTGTATTTTTTAATCCGACTGAAACTTTTTTGGTGCCTTCGGTATGCCCAAAAAAGCCATTTTGCATCATTAGTTTGTCCATATAATTTTCCATACAAATTTGGCAGCTGTCCATACAAAAATGATGCATGAAAATTCCAAAATCTGTATCTTTTGAAAGAATTTTTTAAATCGATTTGGTGTCTTCGGCAAAGTTGTAGGTACGGACTACACTGGAAAAAAATGATGCACGGTTAAAAAAATTTTGTGATTTTTTATTTAACTTTTTATCACTAAAACTTGATTTGCATAAAAACACTATTTTTAAATTTTTTTATTTTTTGATATGTTTTAGAGGACATAAAATGCCAACTTTTCAGAATTTTCCAGGTTGTGCAAAAAATCATTGACCGAGTTATGATTTTTTTAATAAATAGTGATTTTTTCAAAAAATCTAAATTTTGGTCGCAAAAAAAATTAACTTCATTTTTCGATGTAAAATCGAATTTGCAATCAAAAAGTACTCCAGTGAAATTTTGATAAAGTGCACCGTTTTCAAGTTAAATCCATATTTAGGTGATTTTTTTGAAAATAGTCATAGTTTTTCATTTTTTTAAATAGTGCACATGTTTGCCCACTTTTGAAAAAAATATTTTTGAAAAGCTGAGAAAATTCTCTATATTTTGCTTCTTCGGACTTTGGTGATACGAAACCTTAGTTGCTGAGATATTGCAATGCAAAGGTTTAAAAACAAGAAAATTGATGTTTTCTAAGTCTCACCCAAACAACCCACCATTTTTCATTGTCGATATGTAAGCAATTAATGGTCCGATTTTCAATGTTAATATATGAAACATTTGTGAAATTTTCCGATCTTTTCGAAAACAATATTTTCAAAATTTTCAAATCAAGACTAACATTTTTAAAGGGCTTAATATTGAATTTTTGGCCCTTCTGAAATGTTAGTCTTGATTTGATTATTTTGAAAATATTGTTTTCGAAAAGATCGGAAAATTTCACAAATGTTTTATATTTTAACTTTGACAATCGGACCATTAGTTGCTGAGATATAGACATTGAAAAATGGTGGGCTGTTTGGGTGAGACTTAAAAAACATCAATTTTCCTGTTTTTAAACCTTTGCATTGCAATATCTCAGCAACTAAAGGTCGTATCAACAAAGTCCGAAGAAGCAAAATATAGAGAATATTCTCAGCCTTCAAAAAAAAAAAATTTCAAGAGTGGACAAACATGTGCACTATTTTTAAAAAATGAAAAACTTTGACTTTTTTCAAAAAAGTCACCTAAATATGGATTTAACTTGAAAACGGTGCACTTTATCAAAATTTCACTGAAGTACTTTTTGATTGCAAATTTGATTTTACATCGACAAATGAAGTTGAAATTTTTTTGCGACCAAAATTTCGATTTTTTGAAAAATCACTATTGATTAAAAAATTCATAACTCGGTCAATGATTTTTTGCACAACCTGTAAATTTCTGAAAAGTTGGCATTTTATGTCCTCTAAAACATATCAAAAATAAAAAAAAATAAAAATAGTGTTTTTTTGTGTTTTTTAGTGATAAAAAGTTAAATATAAAAATAACCAATTTTTTTTACCGTGTATCATTTTTTCCAGTGTAGTCCGTATCCATACCTACAACTTTGCCCAAGACACCAAATCGATCAAAAAATTCCTTCAAAAGATACAGATTTTTGAATTTTCATACATCATTTTTGTATGGCCAGCTGCCAAATTTGTATTGAAAATCATATGGATAAACTAATGATGCAAATTGGCTTCTTTGGGCATACCGAAGGCACCAAAAAAGTTTCAGTCGGATTAAAAAATACAAAAAAAAAATCGAATGACCGAAATCCTAGAGAACTGCTCCTCTACAACCCAACCCGTTCTCTAGGCGCCAATTTGCCAAAAATCAAATTTTCAACCATTTTTTGAACTTTAAAAAGCATTGGAAAGAAAAATTCTTTAAATTGAAGGAAATTGTAGAACTGAGAGTTTGACTTGTTTTATGAGACTTCACCAATGTTTCATCCCTGATGAGGTTACTAAAAATGTAATTAGAGTTAATTCAAATCAAGAGATGTTATGTTTTTCGTAGAACAAAACTTGCTCAAAATGTCTTTCTGAACACTAGAAAAATAAAAATCTTCGAAAAAAATGGTCAACTTAGGCAGACAAAACACACGGTCTCCAACATATGACGGGAAATCAAATTTTCAATGACAAAAATGAAACATGTCTAGAGCTTTTTTTTGAAAAGGTCCAATAACCCAAATTTTCAGTTTTCGCTTTTTGGGTGTTTTTTAATACCCCTGACTCAAAGCGGTTTCAAAAACACCCAAAAAGCAAACGCTGAAAAATTGGTTTATTGGACCTTTTCAAAAAAAAACTCCAGATGTGTAAAATAAAGTCAATCATTTCGAAAGATCAATTCATCATGAATGTTATGAAATGTTATATTTGGCTTCAAAATTTCCAAAAACAAATTTTCGAAGTGATCAGAAAATTTCACAAATGTTTCATTTTCTAACATTCAGGTCTTTCTGAGAAATCGACATTAAAAAATAAGGGGCTATTTGGAAAATACATTTAAAAAATCAATTGACCGTCGATATCATATCATCCGCTGTATCTCTTAATGCAGAATCTTCAATGTTTCTTAAACGAAGATTTTTAGAAATTTTTAGATCTTTAAAAAAAATCAGAAATAACATGGAAATTTTTAAAAATATTTGAAAATTTTTAATTAAAATCATATTTGGCCATGGTGCAATTATTGAAAATTTCTATGAAGTACTTTTAGATTGCAAATTTGATCTAACATTAAACATTATGGCCAAAATTATTTTGCTGGAGATGCAAAAAAACACTGAGCAATTCTTTATGAAATCGGCCGATTACGAGCACTTTTCTGGTCCGATTTGGCTCAAAATTGGCACTGATACTAAATTTAGTCTATGAATCGAGCCTTGGATTGTCATCTCGGTTCAAAAAAATTAAAAATATCTTTTGAACGTAAGGGTCATACAACTTTGGTATGTAACAAACTTTGTTTTTTGTCATATTGATCATGTGCAACATAACCACCTGGATCTGATTATTAAGTATTTTATATTTTTTGAGAAAAGAACTCTTTTTAGATGTTTTTTAAAGGATACTCCCAAGGTTTTTATTTAATTTTTTTCAAACAGGATTAGTTAGAAAAATAGTTTTATTAAAAAAGTTAATCCTCAATCTATTTGTGAATTTAGGGGAAAGTGGGGCAAGTGTAACAAGCTAAGGAAATGCTCGTTATAACCCATTAAAAAGTTAAAAAATCTGTCGGATTTTATTATAATCATCTTATTCTAGGTCTTGACTAAGACTTTGTCAGAGCAAAATTTAAAAAAATCCTGTTTTTTTATGTAAAAAATTGATTTTAAAAATTTTGATTTTCCGTACGTTTTACTCAACTAGTGGGGCAAGACGAACAACCCGTTGGGGCAAGAGGAACAATGCATGAAAAAACATGTTAATTTGCTAACAATTGAACTGTTATCACTTAGATACATCAGATTAGAATGTATTTGAAAGGTTTCTTCCATTTTTAGACTAAATAATAATGTTTTACTAAAAATTTTATCGTTTTCACGAAAAAAAATATTATTAAGATGATAAATAGTAAATTTTCATAATATCACTATGTTTTGTATGGACAATTTTTTTTTACAATTGTTTATCAGTTTTTAAGTACTTTCATGTATTTATTTCCCAATAAAATATGTTGTTGCCGCAATTCGTAATTTTTTCCATACTAAAAATCCATATGGTACACTTGCCCCACCTGAACAAGATTTTTTAAAAGCTCTCAAGAAAAATAACAAAAAGTTAAATCATACTCTCTAATAGGTGCAAGTCATTGGTTGGAACACTACTGATCTAGGAAAAATAGCATTTTGATAAAATGAGTCTTAAAACGAACCCTAAGCCTTATTTTGTACTTTCCAAATATTATAAGAAAACAAAGGTTTTGAAAAAACTTCATTAAATCTTATGCCCCGTAGCGTTTACGTCGTTTTGGCGGTTATGTGGTAGTAGAATCAGCTAATTGCATTACTAGCAAAAATTCCTCATACTGGAAATAATCAAAATTGTAAAAATTACGGCCGTACGAGCGATTGTTCCTCTTGCCCCGTATGGTCGTCTTGCCCCACCTTCCCCTAATATTGTTTGAAAATTTGTTTGGCTATATTAGGTTATATTTTTGCGATTTTTGCCATTCATTTAATCATTAGATTGTGTGATGGATGATGGATGGATTACATGTTTATATTTCAACAAATTTTTAATTGTCTGCTCTACATTTCTACAACTTTGTAGAGCATTGCAAAGTTTGCAACACGAAATATCAAAATGAATAATTTTGTTATAAATGAAAAAATAGCCCTTCTGGGTTATTGCAGATTCAAAAAGAACAAACAATTTCCCTAAAAATGACATGTACCAATAATTTTGACAGTCGAGTATGGAAAAATGGAAGAATTTTTTATTGTTGTATTTTTTCGATGAAAAAAAAAAACGTTTTTTCGAAATTAAGAGAACGCCATAAGGTCAAGTTGTTCCAAACTGAATGGAGATACAACAAAAGAGTAAAGCCTTATCCACAAAAGACAAAATTAATGTTCTCGAGGATCTAAAAATCAAATGCACAAACCGTAACAAGGTCGTCAATTTCAACCCCCTGCCCTAACTGTATTACGTTAGTTTTGGATGAGCCCCTTTCTGCT
>NC_068939.1:53442377-53677100 GCF_016801865.2 Culex pipiens pallens
CTGAAAGGCAGGTGCAACAACTGTGGGGGTCCCCACAAGACGGACGAGTGCAAAGTCCAAGAAGCCGAGCCGAAGCGGTGTGCCAACTGCTCTGGAGCCCACGAAGCCACGGACCGCAGCTGCCCTAAGCGTGCGGACTTCATCCGGAGGCGCCAGCAGGCGTCGAATCCGAAACCGCCGGCAAGGAAGGCGGAGAAGCAGAGTCCAGCAGTTCCGGCGTTTACGCCGGCGGAGTTCCCTCCGCTGCCGGGCGCAGTTCCGGACGGAAAATCCAAGGATCGCCCTCGTCCCGCAGGAAGCAGCCAAGGTGGCCCCCGAGACGGTGGAGCCACGGAGAAGGAAGCCGGGGAGGTACTCTACAGTTCGGCTGAGCTGTGGGGGATTTTCTCCGAGTACATCGGCAGGTTCAAGACCTGCAAGACCCGCTTGGACCAAGTAACCCTCGTCAGTTACATGATCTCCAAGTATGGAATTTAAGGAGTTTTTTGTTATTATATATTGTTATACTGATCCTCGGTCCCAACCTGATCACAGCACCTTAAAGGACCTAATAAAAATAAGTTAAGAAAAAAAAATATTTTTGAATATTTAAGTAGTATGATTCTGAGCTTAGTTAAGTAACGTGATGTGTACACAATTTTATTTTAACTTCATATTTACACAGTTTTAAAAATCACTTCACTACATTGAACAAAAAAAACATTCAAAATTTGTTCAGATCGCAAAGCCCCTCCCACTCACCTCTGCAGAAACTCTCCCTTGAAGATCCAAAACCCGCACGTGGTATCCTTCGTCAGTGGCATGTCCTTAAACATGTCCTCCAAGTCATTCGGCAACATCTTCTCCATTTCTGCCCCATTTTTGGATCCCTTTTCATCGCCAGCACCGTTTCTTCTATAATGTTCTTCAAATTTCGTGGAAAATTCCACTTCTTGCACTTTTTTGCTGGAACACTTTTCCACATCTTCTCCCACACAATTTGTACTCTTTTCATGCTGCTGCTGCTCCCCCAACTCGTGGTAATTCTTTTCCGCTCCCATGATGCTTAATTTTCGACTTTCGTCACCTCCCTCCAACACGCCAGTAACGATTGAGCTTTCGCCCCCACTTGTGGAATGTGAGTTTTCCCCAATTTTCACGTTGAGCCAATCCTCTTACGGTTCCATTTGGAAAGCCAGTTCAAAATTTCACCACATCACATCACATTTGTCACTGCCTCCTCCAGCCCTCTGTTGAAGTGCCGGGAGTTTAAAAATAATCCTTGCCAATTTATCCCACGCCGCACGCCGCGGTTTTGTCCTTTCTGATGAAACCTCCCACGAGGATGACTTTTCTCTATTCACAGAGCACTTGAACTTCACTGGCAGCCCTCCGAGGCATATGTGGCAGCGATTTTCACGCTCTTAGTCTCTTTTATAATTTAATTAGTGTTCCCCGAGCTAAACCACCGGAGTTAGGGGAGGGGGAGGAACAGGGAGAGATCACGGCTTGGTGGGATGCTGGGAACTCTTCAGGAAGAGATAGCGCGATAGTGGCTCCTGCTTCTGGACTGGCTGGCTGGCTGGCTTATTGTTCTGAGCTATGGACAGAGTTGATAACGGGCGTGTTAAGATTACTTGTTATACAGTGAGTTCTCAAGGAAATTGCAATAATTAAAAATAGGTTTTTGATGCCGGAATCCCAAATTCTTATTAATTTTCCCGTGTTCAGCAGTTCATTTTGAGCATTTTTGAACAAAACTACGAAAAACTTTAAGTCTCGTGTTTCATGTTTTTTTTGTTTGTTTCATTTTTAGTATTTTAATTTGCGTTTATTTTGTTTAGTTTATTCTTGCTTCCAAAACTTTTTCGTTAAGTGTAATGCAATATTATAATAATAAATTTTTGCTTGTTTTTCACATTTCAGCTATATTTTAACCATTATCATTTAAAATGTGAAAAAAATGCGGAAAGTTTTTGTTTTTGTTTTTGTTTTTGTTTTTGTTTTTGTTTTTGTTTTTGTTTTTGTTTTTGTTTTTGTTTTTGTTTTTGTTTTTGTTTTTGTTTTTGTTTTTGTTTTTGTTTTTGTTTTTGTTTTTGTTTTTGTTTTTGTTTTTGTTTTTGTTTTTGTTTTTGTTTTTGTTTTTGTTTTTGTTTTTGTTTTTGTTTTTGTTTTTGTTTTTGTTTTTGTTTTTGTTTTTGTTTTTGTTTTTGTTTTTGTTTTTGTTTTTGTTTTTGTTTTTGTTTTTGTTTTTGTTTTTGTTTTTGTTTTTGTTTTTGTTTTTGTTTTTGTTTTTGTTTTTGTTTTTGTTTTTGTTTTTGTTTTTGTTTTTGTTTTTGTTTTTGTTTTTGTTTTTGTTTTTGTTTTTGTTTTTGTTTTTGTTTTTGTTTTTGTTTTTGTTTTTGTTTTTGTTTTTGTTTTTGTTTTTGTTTTTGTTTTTGTTTTTGTTTTTGTTTTTGTTTTTGTTTTTGTTTTTGTTTTTGTTTTTGTTTTTGTTTTTGTTTTTGTTTTTGTTTTTGTTTTTGTTTTTGTTTTTGTTTTTGTTTTTGTTTTTGTTTTTGTTTTTGTTTTTGTTTTTGTTTTTGTTTTTGTTTTTGTTTTTGTTTTTGTTTTTGTTTTTGTTTTTGTTTTTGTTTTTGTTTTTGTTTTTGTTTTTTTTTTTGTTTTTGTTTTTGTTTTTGTTTTTGTTTTTGTTTTTGTTTTTGTTTTTGTTTTTGTTGTTGTTTTTGTTTTTGTTTTTGTTTTTGTTTTTGTTTTTGTTTTTGTTTTTGTTTTTGTTTTTGTTTTTGTTTTTGTTTTTGTTTTTGTTTTTGTTTTTGTTTTTGTTTTTGTTTTTGTTTTTGTTTTTGTTTTTGTTTTTGTTTTTGTTTTTGTTTTTGTTTTTGTTTTTGTTTTTGTTTTTGTTTTTGTTTTTGTTTTTGTTTTTGTTTTTGTTTTTGTTTTTGTTTTTGTTTTTGTTTTTGTTTTTGTTTTTGTTTTTGTTTTTGTTTTTGTTTTTGTTTTTGTTTTTGTTTTTGTTTTTGTTTTTGTTTTTGTTTTTGTTTTTGTTTTTGTTTTTGTTTTTGTTTTTGTTTTTGTTTTTGTTTTTGTTTTTGTTTTTGTTTTTGTTTTTGTTTTTGTTTTTGTTTTTGTTTTTGTTTTTGTTTTTGTTTTTGTTTTTGTTTTTGTTTTTGTTTTTGTTTTTGTTTTGTTTTTGTTTTTGTTTTTGTTTTTGTTTTTGTTTTTGTTTTTGGTTTTTGTTTTTGTTTTTGTTTTTGTTTTTGGTTTTTGTTTTTGTTTTTGTTTTTGTTTTTGTTTTTGTTTTTGTTTTTGTTTTTGTTTTTGTTTTTGTTTTTGTTTTTGTTTTTGTTTTTGTTTTGTTTTTGTTTTTGTTTTTGTTTTTGTTTTTGTTTTTGTTTTTGTTTTTGTTTTTGTTTTTGTTTTTGTTTTTGTTTTTGTTTTTGTTTTTGTTTTTGTTTTTGTTTTTGTTTTTGTTTTTGTTTTTGTTTTTGTTTTTGTTACTTAAGAGCCATATTTTTGCTAGGGGGCATGGCTTTGTTCTAGAGGTCGTATCGATGAGCTCCGATTTTGATGAAACTTTCAGCGTTTGTTGGTCTACACAAAAGATGAACTCATGCCAAATATGAGCCCTCTACGATGCGGGGAAGTGAGGTAAAATATCAATTTAAAATTTGGCAAAAATGTTTAAAAAAAATAGGCCGAATTTTTCAAATGCTCATAACTCAAGTTTGGCAAGACGTAAACCTGCTCTCTTGGTTTCATTTGAATGGTTTTTACATGCACTACAACTTCGACTTTGAATGACATCTGTCGGAATTTTACTTCCAGAGATATTTACTAATTACTGAAAAGTCGTGATTTTTTTTTAAATTGTCGTATCTTTCTCAAAAACGTAGATACCACCATACCCTATGTGGCGAAATTGAGGCATGGCGTGTACTCCAAGTCTACAATAAAAACTTTTTGGTACCTCCGATTGTGGTAAAAAAATCAATAATTCTTTGAAAATCATTTTTTTTTTAAATTAAATTTTACAATTCCATCAAACCCAAAATAATGTTTCGATATGAAATTGTTCTTGTTGAGTCTCAATTTTATCACCGAATATGTTTTATACGCCGGAGATGTTTATGACATATTTTGATACAAGACTTTGCGCAAAACATCAGTTTTCATTCAAAAAACTATTATTTTAGGGGGTGCTCAAAGTTTTTGGATGCCGGGACAACTTTGAAGCTCAAATGAGCTTACGGGCTTAATGTATAGAACTGGTTATTTAAAAAATAAATTACGTTATTTTAATTTATAATTCTAAAAAGTTCATCTACCACTTGATTTTTTTTTGAATTTCTGTTATTTTTTTGGAAGTTTTTGGTATTTAAAAATAATAGAAAACAGAAAATGAAAGTTGTCAATTTTTGTTGATTTTATTGTTTTAGGAATTTGAAATAAGGTATTTAGTTAAATGTTCTTGAGTTTTTTTTTTTTTATATTTTGAAAATGGTGACATGGATTCTGAACAGTTTATGTATTGGCGTAATTTAATCTTTCAATCAATTGTAACGTTTTGGACGTGATATTCCAACAATTTGACTCTGGTTATGGTCGAGGGGAGGCAAAAAAAAATTAAAAGAAATATTAAAAGTGAAATTACAAGTCAGAATTTCAGTGAAAAAATGGTTATAACATTTATTGTACACGCGTTCAGTTTATTTGCAATCATTCTTTTTAAAAATGTTTCAATAATCTCTTTTCGAACGCATTGCTTTGAAAACATCAGCAGCAGTGAATATTTTGGCCGGTTATTCCCCAAGACTAAATAATTCCAACATGTACTGCTTTATATTGGGGTCAAAGCGTTGAGTTTCCCGATTACTAATATACCAAACTTTGCTATAATATAAAATACTGGATTCATTAAAACTTGTGATGTCACCTGCTTCTCTTGATTTTGTCAATGCTAATGGTTGATTCAACAAAAATGTCTGCTGAAAGTTTATGCATCTCATCCAGCATCGGATATAAACGTCTAGATAGTTTGATATTTGTTATTTCATCTGTTTTTTTTTGGCGTTCATTTTGTGATCATCTTTGCGACTTAGAGGTGAATATCATGCAAGCAGTGGTGATGGGAAGATGGATTTTTGTGGTGTTCTCTTTGTGCTGTGTTCGTGTTCATGTTCGAGTCATGCATGCAGTGGGGGGTCATTGTGGTAATTAATATTATTGCGCGTCAGTATCGTGTGGGCAGCAGGGCCAGGAAGATGATTTTATTGTTGTGTTCGTTTTGTAATGTATTTGTATTAAAATCTAGCATGGCTTTTTGTGGTGATGGTATTGTTTTGGTGGTGGTGGTGATGGTGTTAAAAAAAACAAACGTTCAATTTACTAACATTGAGTCCAAAACCTCCCTACAAACATCTATACCACTAGGTGACGTAGAGATCTCTGCGCATTCTAGATAGATGTTTACTAACATACCTTCCAATCCCCGAGGTTAGCAAAGGTACCGGCCAGGAGCCCCTTATCTTACTGGATAGTATTACACGCTCATCTAAAGAGGAAAACATGGTATCTCCCGTGTTGGAATATTGTAACCGGATGAGAGTCTAGTGCTATCATATGTTTAATTACAGTTAAACAGCAAGATAAGCGTTGTGCAGCCATCCGGAATTGTGCGACCTTTATTGCTAATGCTAATGCTAATGCTAATCTTTGCGACTTAGAGGTCATAATGAGAAATGACATTCTCATCCATTTTCAATTTAATTTTACTCATTTTTATTTTCTCACCTTCAAAAAGTCATGAATGGATTTTTAAATTCAATGTAACAACAGCAATAAAGATAATAGTTTCAGCTTGCATTCACAAACATTTTTTTATTTTTTCAATACAGTTATTGGAATTAGTTTGGCATAAAAGCTGAAAGATATGTCAAATTATGCCATATTTAACATCTCCGGCGTATAAAACATATTCGGTGATAAAATTGAGACTCAACAAGAACAATTTCATATCGAAACATTGTTTTGGGTTTGATGGAATTGTAAAATTTAATTAAAAAAAAATGATTTTCAAAGAATTATTGATTTTTTTACCACAATCGGAGGTACCAAAAAGTTTTTATTGTAGACTTAGAGTACAAGCCATGCCTCAATTTCGCCACATAGGGTATGGTGGTATCTACGTTTTTGAGAAAGATACGACAATTTAAAAAAAAATCACGACTTTTCAGTAATTAGTAAATATCTCTGGAAGTAAATTCCGACAGATGTCATTCAAAGTCGAAGTTGTAGTGCATGTAAAAACCATTCAAATGAAACCAAGAGAGCAGGTTTACGTCTTGCCAAACTTGAGTTATGAGCATTTGAAAAATTCGGCCTATTTTTTTAAACATTTTTGCCAAATTTTAAATTAATATTTTACCTCACTTCCCCGCATCGTAGAGGGCTCATATTTGGCATGAGTTCATCTTTTGTGTAGACCAACAAACGCTGAAAGTTTCATCAAAATCGGAGCTCATCGATGCGAGCAGCGTGCCCCCTAGCGAAAATCTGGCTCTTAATTATTGTGTAAGGAACCCTTTACATTTGCACTACTTTAACTCATTGCAATACAGTTAACTTTGATCATCGTTTTCTCAAAGAATTCTTCAGATGACTTTACCGTTTTATTTGCACTAATAAAAATACTTTTTCTGACGACAAACGAAAATATGCGCCAGTATGAACAATGTGCAAACAAACTAAAATTGATTTACGATTAGGATAGATCTTGTCTCAGAGAGTCATGTTGTGTGTGTCTCGCGAGGACATCCAATAATGTTGAGCGATGAATCTACGACCATTTGCATCGATAGAAAAGTAAACACAAAAGTCATCTCATTGTAGGAAGCCTGAATATTACAGCACCGTCGAACAGTGCGTTATAGCGATAGTAACGTTCTGGGAAGTGCAGCAGCACTTGAGGGACGGCTCATCATTCTGGCTACCAACGAACCTTAAAATTCCAACCTCTTGGACTCGGACAACGGCTTCCCTCGCGAGCCTGCTTAAATCACGTGAGGAGAAGCGATAGTGAGGAGTGATTCAAGCTTTATGCGTTGTATTGAGATGATACAATCCAAATTTGTTGTTGGAGTTAATACACAAGTATGATACTGTTAACTGTTTTTTTTTTTCGCTCGTTAGTACTGCGCACTTCTCAGTAATTTAAAAAATCAAGTGTCATCATTCAAGAAAGTTTAAGCAGTGAATGGACCCCCAAAAATCGCTCTTCTTTCACTTCATGAAATCTAATTCAACAAACACTTCACCGCCAAGTTCTTCCGGCATCTTCAAAGCTCCCATGTGTATGACCACACCGCACCCTTGATTTTTGTCATTTTGCTGTCGTTCCGGGGGCAAACAGGCCAAACGCTGGCGTGACTTAAGATCTGTCACCGTATCTGTCACACACACGCACACTGGTCTCTGCGAAGAATTTGCATAAATCACACACAAGTCTGCTGCTGATATCTTCTGGGCTCTGGCGCTTTCGACTCTTTATCCAGTGGCTGGCAGCCATTTGTTATATTTGCGTTTGTCACGGTTAGCAAAAACGACGTTATCATTCTGGGATCATAAATCTGGCCGCTCTGGCTTGTGCCTGCAAACAGCTCTTTCTTCCCATCGAAAGGCATTCGTGGAAATGTTGTGAAATTCACCAAACGGTTGAAGAAACATCTCAGAAAACACTCGAATTAAAAAAAAACTAATGACACGATTGAATTACGTCTCGAAAAAGTAAGCTAAAAATAAAACCTTCACTCGAGAGTCCGCGTACGACCACGTTACGAGCTGAACTGTGAATGATAAGCGGACCCGAGGATTATCCCGGCTCTTTCTCCAGTCTCGCGAAATGCGAAAAGTACCTTCTAATTCAATCAAGCCTAATTGAGACGAAGGCAGCAGCCGCCAGAAGCAAACAGCACACACACCGGAGTTGATGTGGTCGGATAACGAAATTTGTACGCTGTGTGGGTTTACTTTCGCTTGTGGCAAAAGAAAGTCGGAATTTGTGTTAACACCTTTGAAATACTACATACTCTGAATATGGAAATACAGGTGAATAAAATTCTCGCATTTCTCTAAAAAATTACACTCTAATGCAGTTTCGAAAATATTTCATGATGCTAGATGTTATTTCATGATTTCAGAAAATTCAAGAGATTATTTCACGATATTCACATTGCATGAGACCATCAATTGAAACACAGGCAAGCAGATGTAAATCATTAAACAAAAAAATAAGAGTACTACACAGTAAACAAAAATCTGTGTAAAATCGAATGCAAAAGCATGCACATCAACTTTATGAGCAAAAGCATGTACTACTGTATGAGAAAACGTGTACACAAAAGCATGTACAGAAGAAAAAAAATCAGGTCTACCCATCTCAAAAATAACATCAATCCGGCGAGAGTCAGCGCCCCAACCCGCTCGGCTATCTTGCAGCTCTTTGAAAATGGAAGGATCAATGTCAATGTAACAGTAGGTTTTCCGTACATCGTATACTGTGTTAACTGCATAAGATGTATGGGGATCCTACAGCTACAGCGGTGAAGTGCCGAGATAGCCGAGAGGGTTGGGCGCGGACTTGGTAATCTGAATAAAACTTTGAATTATGTTATTTTTGGGGTGGGCGGGCAGACCTAATTTTTTTTTCTTGGGTACATGCTTTTTGTGTACACGTTTTCTCATACAATACTACATGCTTTTGCTCACAAAGGTGATGTGCATGCTTTTGCATGCGATTTTACCATCGGATTTTTTGTTGTGTAGAGCCATCTAGTTGTGAACGTAGGCACTGCACGCAATTTTAGATAGTACACGTGTATACAGTTTTTAACCAACTGTTAAACGTGTGTAAATAAGCAGTCGTGAATTTAAAACAGTCGTCGTGAGTTTCTGATAGTTCAGGTTTACACATTGTCCATCGATTCGTAATGTTAAATTAAGCCTTTTTGCATCATTGATTTCCCCAAACGAGTTACGAGTACGAGTCTTGATAAAAATTCGGGAGCTGTCCATACAAAAGAATTATAAAAGTTGTAGGTTATGGATCAGGACTTGGAAAAAAATAAAAATTAATAGATCTCCTTTTTTGATTCTAAAACTAGTTTTTTAGGGTTGATATAAACTGCCAAGTTTTGAGCTATAGTGCATCACGAACGTTTAATTTCGGCCAAGCTATGAACTTTTTAAAACCTAGTGCGTTTTTTAAGTTTTTCTTTTGAAACAAACTCATTAAAAAATTTATTAATGATTTGAAAAAAGGATTTTTTTAACTAAGTTCACTGTAAGCCAACTATAACCATTTTCAGGCAGTTTTTCACATTTTCAAAATATTGCTAAGGATTTGAATTTATAAAATAAATTCATCTATGAAATACTAATTTCCTGAAGGCTGAGTTAATTCCCCACAATTTTTTGACCTTGTTATGAAGACAAACATTTCAAAAGGGCGTAATGTTGCGTGTTTGGCCTTTTTGAAATGGTTTGAATTGGTTAAAAAAATGATTTTTTTCGAAAAGGATATATATTTTTTTTAAATTGAAAGTCGAACCATTAATTGCTGAAATAACTTCATTAGAAATTGGAGTGTTGTTTGGGTGAGAAATAAAAAACGTTACTTAATCCACCCTAAGGTGGTTGGTACCTTTCTCGCATTCATGTTGTATTTTAGGTGGTATTTACAAATTTATTTAAGAGTTTTTTTTTATTTTTTTTTTCATTTGTTTTTTTTTAGATTATTGATTTTACTTGAACAGCAATTTTCAATTCTATTTTTTACCAACTCTCTAAAATATAGGTGAAAAGTCTCATGAGTTATATATTTCAGTAAAAAGTTCGTGTAAATCTTTGTCGAGACAAAATGATGCAGCAACATAATTAATACAGTTTTTTTTCAGAAGAAACGCAGACACTGCTTAAGCGATGTGGCAGCCGGGCGATACGCATGCAAGGGGGTGTGGCTGTCAATCCCCCGCGTGGTAAAAAACTCAAAAAAGCAAAAAGACCCGGCCTTTGAGGTTATTCAAAAATCACCCTTTTTTGTAGCTACAAAAAATCTTTTTCTTGGCATAACTTCAAAAGTACTTCAATAAACAGAATAAAATTTAATAGGGTCTTAGGAGACCCCAAAACGAACAGAATAAGGCAGATCCGGCCAAAATCGGTACAGCCAGTTCTGAGATAATCGTGTGGAAAAAAAAATCATGTCTACACACATCCCCACAGACATTTGTTCAGAATTTGATTCTGAGTCGATAGATATACGTGAAGGTATATCTAGGAGTCGTATTTAAGAAGTTTATTTTTTGAGTGATTTTATAGCCTTGCCTCAGTGAGGTGAGGAAGGCAAAAACTTCAATTCCTGACTTTTTTTACTAGGTCCTATAAACATATGAAAAACAATAGCTTGTATGACCTTTTCAAAAAAAACACTCTAGAATTTTCCTGTTTCTTTTTCTTTGAGACGCTATATCTCAGCAACCAGAGGTCCAATCTTCAATGTCTCTTAGACAATTTTATAACAAATTTTCTAAACCCTTAAAAAACTTAGGAATGGACTATCCTGAACAATATTTTATAAAATCGAAAAACTGGAATTTGTAGGACAAAATTAATCTATGAATGGCTATATTTAAAAAATGGTGCACTTAATCAAAAAAAAAAATGTGAAGTATTTTTCAATTGCAATTTCGATTTAACATTAAAAAATAAGGTCAAAAAAATTTAAATACAAGATGTCATTTTTTTACAAAAATCACTATATTTTAAAAAAAATAACATAAGTCGTCGGCAAAACAGTGGCAAAAATTTCGGAATGTCTTCAAAGATGCGGGTTTTTTTATCTCCTAAAACATATGGGTAGTTCTCTACCAACTCACATGAAATCGGGAAAAGTTGCCCCGACCCCTCTTCGATTTGCGTGAAACTTTGTCCGAAGGGGTAACTTTTGTCTCTGATCACGAATCCGTGTTCCATTTTTTGATATCTTGAGACGGAGGGGCGGCACGGCCCCTTCCATTTTTGAACATGCGAAAAAAAAGGTGTTAAAAAGTTTTAAAAACTCACAAAAAGGAACTGTTTCAAAACTCTTTTTTCGTAAATTCGCGATAACTCGTGATGTTTACAAGCAAACTCCTTATGTTTATAGATCATTCTTTTATAATTGTCTGTTCTACAATTTTGTTGAACATTATTACGCTCATAAAAAAATATCCTGCAAAGTTAGAAAAAATACGAAATTTTAAAATGAAAAAAAAAAATGTAGACTCGAAAAGTACGTTAAATTACCTTTAAATGACATGTTTCAAATTTGTTTACAGTCGAGTAACGGAAAATGGCAGAGTTTTTAATTTTTTTTAGTATTTTTCTCGATGAAAAATACGTTTTTTTTTCGGAATTCTGAGTGTGCCATCAAATCAGACGTCTAATTTTACATAAAAGTCTCATCGACACCAAATTTCTATCTCATCACCGTTTTCGGCTGCAAATTATCGAAAAACACCTCTTTTTCGCATGTACAAAAATGAAAGGGGTCGTGCCGCCCCTCCGTCACGTTCTATCAAAAAACGGACCTCGGATTCGTGATCAGGGACAAAAGTTACCCCTTAGGACAAAGTTTCACGCAAATCGACGGGGAGTCGGGGCAACTGCTGTGTGAGTTGGCAGAGAATTACCCATATAAAAAATAAAAAAAAAATAAAAAAATACGGATTTTGAGAAATTTAACTTTTGTGAAAAATTGGGAATCATGTTTTTTTCGTGTACCTTTTTTTTTTTTTTTTTAATAGTCCTCATACTGATATAAGCTAAAATATGCAACACTTTTTAAATGCACCTGAAACTCAAGTTTAGATGCATCAAAATGAAACGGTTGTCAGTGGAATTAATATTGCATAAAAAAACAAACAATATGCATCTCGAGATTTCCCATTAAGTAGATTTATTTCGCACTTTCAAAAGCTTGTACAATAGAGCCATCTAAAATTACTACCCTACACTATTAAACTAGATCTAGTAATCAATTCGTGAAAACAATCAAAGGGAATTATGATTGAGAAAGACTATTTCATAAATAAGGCAAACAGTCAAATAATTTTTTCCCCTTTTTGAAGAATCTTGAAATTATATTTAAAATGAACGCACCCAAAAAAGCTGACATTTTCCCTCAATCCACTTGTTATGTCCCAAAGCATCAAGCAAAACATCAACCGTAAAGATAGTCAGTGCTCTGTTGGTTGCCTTTTTTATTTGTTCACTTCTTATCGGTTTCCGCGTGCTTCCGAGTAGCGGTCCCATCGCTTTTCCCCAAATCTTCCAATTATCTCGCTGCTTTTTTTTTCAAGCTTCAAAATATGAAACACATTTCAATGCAGCGGGAGAATAAAAATCTACGGCCAGACAGGATGACACCAGTGGGGAGAGAGAGAAAGAGAAAGAAGTCGATTGTGGAGATGGAAATGATTTCAATTGAAAGATGAAGAAGAAAACCCACCACGGAATTATTTCTTTACGCTCGATCAGTTTTTCTTAATTCAATATTTGCTGCCATCAACCGTCAAACAAAACTGTGTTTGAGGTGCAAAGGTAAAGCTGTGGGTGGAGGAGTCGCGGAGGCAGGAAAATTTACTTTTTTAATCTCACTTCTTTGGAGATTTTTTTTTAATGTTTACAAAAGTATTGAAAGCGTGTCTCGTTAACGGAAGGAGAAGAAAAAGAACAAGTAAATGAAGAAAAAAATACTGTCAACATGAGCCGGAGCCGTAGTGAGTGGAGGTGGTTAATTGGCTGGAGAAGAAAGCTTGAAAATATGTAGAGGGAAAGGAGAGCGCACTGTGATGGACGCTGAACTGGGAGTGTTGAACAGAGGGCAAGAATAGCGCATAGATAAGGCGTCTCCACGTCTACTTCAGATTTTGATGTGACGGTGTTTGTTTTGTGCTCACTCTCCAAGGCACACATACAATCGAGTGGAGAGAAGCAACGTGGGTTGCATAACTGCTGGGCGTTTCTGGTGACATGGTTTGCCAGTCTTATAAGTTTTATTAAATCGTGTTAATATTTTAACAATCTGATCGATATTCGCGGTTTAAAACTTACATCAAAACGCTGCCGGAGGCTATGTTTAGAGACAAAAAATCCAGTCCAATTTCACCTAACGTACACTTTCTTAAATGCAGTACTCACTGAAGTATTTTTTTTTAATAGCATAGTTCGGAATCCTTCTATGATGATTTTCGAGCAAAAAACACGTTTTAGTCCAGTTTTGAGGAAGCTGTATCTAAGCAATTCTCTACTAAATCGATCTTTTTTTTCTATCGAGAAATTAAAAGTGAGAGTGTGTGCGTGCAACATGGAGTTAAACTTCTCAAAGTGCCATGGTAAACTTCACAGCAGCTTCACAGAAAGTTTAACTCCATGTTGAAGATTTGACAGCTCAATTATTTAAATTTATGTATTTTTTTAATCGGAATCTTTTTTGGTGCCTTCGGTATGCCCAAAGAAGCCATTTTGCATTATTAGTTTGTCCATATAATTTTCCATACAAATTTGGCAGCTGTCCATACAAATATGATTTATGAAAATTCAAAAAACTGTATCTTTTAAAGGAATTTTAAGATCAATTGGTGTCTTCGGCATAGTTGTAGGTATAGATAAGGAATTAGTCAGTAAATCCTGATTGCAAAAAAACACTGTATTTTTGTGATATGTTTAATGGGCCATCAATTGCCAATTTTTAAGGAATTTCCAGAATGTGAAAAAAATCTTTGACCGAGTTATGAATTTTTGAATCAATACTGATTTTAAAAAATCGTAATATTGGTCCAAAATTATTTTCAACTTCATTTTTCGATCTAAAATTGAATTTGCAATTAAAAAGTTATAGTCATTTTTAGGTTTTGTTAAATGAACAAAGTCGAAGTTATTCATTTTTTTAAAATTAGTGCCCATGTTGGCGCATTTTTGAAAAACATTTTTTTTTTAAACTGGGAAAATTCTCTTTATTTTGCCTCTGAAAACATTTTGTTGATACGACCTTAAGTTGCTGAGATATTGCCATGCATCGCAATGGTTTAAAAACAGGAAAATTGAACTTTCTAAGTCTCGCCAAAACAACCCACCATTTTCTAATGTCGATATCTCAGCAATTAATGGTCCGATTTTCAATGTTAATGCATGAAACATTCGAAATTTTCCGATCTTTTCGAAAAAAATATTTTGAAAATAATTAAATCAAGAGTAGCATTTTGAATAGGCGTAATATTCAATGTTGGGCCATTTTAAAATGTTAGTATTGATTTCAAAAAATACAAAATATTTTTTTCGAAAAGATCGGAAATTTCACGAATGTTTCATGTGTTAACATTGAATCAGACCATTAGTTGCTGAGATATCGACTTTAGAAAATGATGAGTTGTTTAGGTGAGAATTAGAAAACTTCAATTTTCGTGTTTCTTTTTCTTAAAACGGCTGTATCTCAGTAACCCGAGGTCCAATCTTCAATAACTCTTAGACAATTTTATAGAAAATTTTCTGAACTATTCAAATAAAATATTTTCAGAAATGGTCACTCATGGTCACTATTTTTTAAAATCGAAAAACTAAAAATATTTCGCTATAATCAAACTTTCGGTGACTATATCTTGAAAACATAGCTCTTTATAAAAAAATCTGTAGAATACTTTTCGATTGAAAATTCAATTTTAAATTAAAAAATTACGTCAAATTCCACAAATCACTATTTTTTCAAAAATTCATAACTTGGCAGCAGATTTTTTGACCATGTTTCTCTATAGCTCAAAAGTTGCGGGTTTTTGTCCCCTAAAACATATCAAAAAAATTTGATAATAAAAAAATACGGTATTTGGGAAATTGAGTTTTTGTGAAAATAAAAATGATTAAAAATCTGCAATTGTTTTTCCTTGTACCTATTTTTCCTCATAAGTCCTCAACAATACCTACAACTTTGCTGAAGACACCAAATTGATCAGAAAATTTACTCAAAAGTTACAGCTATTTGAATATGTACGTACCATTTTTATATGAACAGCTTCCATAATTGTATGGAGACTTGTTTGGGTGAACCAATGACACAAAATAGATTATTTGGTCATAGCAAAGGCCCCCACAAAATTTGAGCCAAATCAAAAAATACAAAAAATAAAAATGGTCGAAATCGGCCGATTTCGTAGAGAGTTGCTCATCTGGGCAAAAGTTACAGCATTTTAAAAAACGCGATATTTACATATTTGACTATTGTTGGCACCCTGTTATTTTTGCCTTTAGCTTTCTTCGGGAAAGTTTTAGCATTTCTTTAAAATTCAAACTCTATTCTATCCGTTTTTCAATTAGCAGCAAAATAAAAAAACTACATAAATCGAACAGCAAAAATGTTTTTTTTTCATAAAATTCTAATACAAAATTGAAATGCTTGGTGGAAAGCCGAGCCTGCTCAGATTGCTACCAAATTTTTGGGAGTTGTTCTGAGGCCTATTCGGGATTAAAAAATGGCTGTTCTACATATCGAGCCACCCTAAAGGCCATTGAAAAATAATAAGTTTGGCCAATCTCATTTATATTTGATATTGAGCAATTCTCTACAAAATCGGGTGATTTTTGCATTTTTATTTTTTGTATTTTTATTATTGGCTAAGACTTGAGAGCCTTCTATTTAACCAAAGAAGCCATTTTGTTTAAATTTTGCAAAAATTTAAATACGTTTTTTTAAATCAATTTTCCGAAAAATATTTTTTTTAATATTATATATGGGGAAAAAACCTGCAACTTTTGAGTCATGGAGAAGTACCATTAAAAATGATTGAATGAAAATGTGTTTTTTGAAAAAAAATAGAATTATCCACCATTTTTTTACTGCAGTTTTAATGTTAAATTGAATTTGAAATGGAAACAGGCAAATATTCTTTGTTACGCCTTTTTGAAATGTTATTCTTGCTAAATGAAAAAAAAAAAAACAAATACACTTAAACCTGGATGGTTTCACACCAACTGTTGTCAAACGAACGGGGTCACTTTTTAGTTTGACACCCCTTTTACACGGAGTTCACACACACTACCAAACGTGTGTTTTGATAGTGTGCGAGTGCGCCGTGTGAAAAGTGACAGTTTGTCACTTTTTAGTTTGCTTTTGACCAACGAACGAGGTACAAACTAAAAAAGTGTCAAACGAAAAAGTGACCAACCACCGGTGTAAAATCCATTTCCGGAAATCGGAGAGAATTGCTCCATTGGCCAAATACTTGTTACAGCCCATCTTCTAAAACTAGAACAATTTCCTTTATATAAATCACGGTGGGTAAGAAGGGGATTATTATGCAACTTGCATGCACCTCGGAAATTCCTTCTGGAGGTTGTTGGGGGGACTATTCTGAGTCAGAAAAATCAATTCCCAAAATATTCTGTCGGTGAAAACTGGTTTTATCTCGATTTGAAGTTAAAAAACCTAATATATCACCTAAAACCTCAAAAATACGTCTAAAATCACGGTCTAACTCTGGACAAAGATGCACATTTTTATCAAGATATCAATTCTTAGTTCCCAAAATATATTCCTGACATAGTACACCTCAAATCGATCCATTACTTGAGTCCCAGCGTCATCAGGAGGTGTAAAATAGTGATATTTCTAAAACAATATTTTCAATTTGCTCTGGTAAATAAACTGTCATGTCTGAATTCAAAAATTAATGTTGTAGCATTGTTGCAAACAAAATGAAGAACAATTTTGCAGAAAAAAGAATGAAATTTTATCCATTTTCAGTTAAGTTATGTCTATTTTAGTGGGAAAATTGCTGCCAATTTTCAAAATTCTCGATATTTAACTCATTTTTGTTATTGACAGCTACTGCGATCATACTCAGTAGGATGTAACAAAAATTACATTTTGGCGGTCATTCTGGGGCTTGTTACGGAGGGCATACTGAGCTGAAATCCCAAATATGTGCTTGAACTCAACAGGAGCATGCTTTTTGCGCTTGAATTTTTAATAAGATTCATCCCGTAAATTTCTTGTTTTATCAAAAATGTAGATTTTTTAGTCATTCTGGTCACTGAAGCGTTTATTTTCAACATCATTGGCGTGTAGGACAGATCCTTGCGCATGTTTTGGTATATATAACATTGAAGTTTTGAGCAAAAAGAAATTTCGCAACGCCTATCTTTTCTGCTGGAACGTTTTTTTTTAGAAAAATTTCAAAACTCTGAACACCTGTACAGAGCTTCAGAGTACTTCAATTCAATATTATCTATACCAAAACATGCGCAAGGATCTGTCCTACACGCCAATGATGTTGAAAATAAACGCTTCAGTGACCAGAATGACTAAAAAATCTACATTTTTGATAAAACAAGAAATTTACGGGTTGAATCTTATTAAAAATTCAAGTGCAAAAAGCATGCTCCTGTAGAGTTCAATCAAGCTCATATTTGGGATTTCAGTTCAGTATGCCCTCCGTAACAAGCCCCAGAATGTCCGCCAAAATGTAATTTCTGTTACATCCTACTGAGTATGATCGCAGTAGCTGTTAATAACAGAAATGAGTTAAATATCGAGAATTTTGAAAATTGGCAGCAATTTTCCCACTAAAATAGACATAACTTAACTGAAAATGGATAAAATTTCATTCTTTTTTCTGCAAAATTGTTCTTCATTTTGTTTGCAACAATGCTACAACATTAATTTTTGAATTCAGACATGACAGTTTATTTACCAGAGCAAATTGAAAATATTGTTTTAGAAATATCACTATTTTACACCTCCTGATGACGCTGGGACTCAAGTAATGGATCGATTTGAGGTGTACTATGTCAGGAATATATTTTGGGAACTAAGAATTGATATCTTGATAAAAATGTGCATCTTTGTCCAGAGTTAGACCGTGATTTTAGACGTATTTTTGAGGTTTTAGGTGATATATTAGGTTTTTTAACTTCAAATCGAGATAAAACCAGTTTTCACCGACAGAATATTTTGGGAATTGATTTTTCTGACTCAGAATAGTCCCCCCAACAACCTCCAGAAGGAATTTCCGAGGTGCATGCAAGTTGCATAATAATCCCTTTCTTACCCACCGTGAAATAAATTTGACCTCAGCTCAAATAGCACGTTCTAAAATAATGGGTTTTTAAATCCGAAACATTGTCCGAAACCAAAAAAAAAATATTGGAAACATTTTTAACTTTGTGCAATAATAATTAAATATGAAATTGCGCATTTAATTTAAGTTGCAATCATAATTTTAAATCTTTATAAATACATGTAGAAAATGGAGACTTGGTTTGTGGATGATATCCAAATTTGTACGCTTAAAATTATATATTATGGTTTGAAGTGGTTTTATTTTTGAAGATTTTCATTCTTAGTCAAAAATTGGGTCTTTGTCCAATGACTTGCTCAAATTATTTTTCTTCTGAAAGTAAAATCGATGAACTTCAGTACACCCAACTGGCAGTCGCATGATTGTGATGCATGGCGGCATGAAAGTATATCAGAATCTGCATGAAATCTGTCCTCATGCATTTTTTGCGATATAGGAGTATGACATTTTTGCCCGTTACCGATAATTATCGACATTACCGACGGCTTTTTGGTTGTATTTCACAAAAAAAAAACCCTTAACAGAACGAGGATTGAACCACTAACTTCTTGGTTATTGATCCGACACGCTACCACCGCGCCATGGACGCTTGATGAAAAGTGGGTGAAAGAGCACCAACATATGTTTCTCTTTGGAGTGTTGCTCGGGGACGGGCCAGCGTTATATGTGTTGGTGAGAGCTGCAGATCGCTGAAATGTTTACACGCGGGCAAAAATGATCTAGGGGCTTGCTGCAAAAAATGTTATAAAATATGACATTTTCTGCAGCAAATCCACTGTTGCAGATTTTGAGATAAATTTTTCCTTTGGGTGTACTTTTACTCTATACAGGATAATTTGGAATTATTGAGCAAATCTCAATCAACACGTGGTACCAGATTCATGATCTCATGCTAAATGATTCAATTTGTACCCACTCAACACAAAATCTACAAAACCCCGATAACCCTACATCAACAACTTCCACCAGCCACACCGAAAATCCACTTATCCTAATTAATTCGTTTAACTACCGTTGGTCCTCCGAAGATAGCCAGTGGCCGTCCGGATGAAGCTTTCCCCGATGAAGTGAGGCGAATCCTTTAATCAAATGAAAAATCCCTTTTTTCGTCTCATCACAAGTGAAAATTTATTTTCCGAAGGCAAACAACGACCGTTTTCTGAAGTGGGCCCCCTTCTCGTCCGCCACCACTGATGATGATGGGCCATTTAACAGTGCCTGGATATGTTTATATTTTGGCTCCAAAAAGGCGCACACACACCCAGTTAGAAGAGAAGACTTACCATTTGCGGGGAAATCTCAGTGAAGACTGGCGGTATCTCAAAACCATAAAAACAAATAAAAGTCAGTCGATGTGGTTACAAATCAGTTTCTGGTGCAGGTTTCCGAGGTTGCACCGTTACATTGTGTGGCTTTGGTTATTGAATGTTAATTTATATTATTTGTTTTTTGTACTTTTTTTCGTAACCAAGCACAGACATACAGACGTTATTTTACATAAATCAGAACAGAAACTTACTCTATCGCACGGTAGACTAACACAATTTGTTGTTTTCCCTCGGTACATATCTTGCGGCGAGGAAACCCCGGGAAAGTCATTTTTTTTCTCCCTCTTCGTTAAGGGGGATGAAAGATACATCCAGCTACCGGTAAAACAGCCCTATAGGAGGGTCGTCGTGAGCAAGCTAATGATGCTGCTGATGATCATGATGTTGTCGAGAGGAGATGTTTTCCTTGCAAAGAGGGGTGGTTTGTTCTGGTACTCTCGTTTTTTATGGGAGGTAATAAAAAAGCATGTGAATGTTTTCTGGCACACGATACAAATTGTTTTGGTCGAGGAGGGGTGAGATTTAAATTGCCGGTTGTGTGTGTGTTTCCAGCCAAGCTCTCAATTAGTGACGACTAAACGGTAATCGAACCCGAAAGTGATCCCATGGTGACAATCGGGAGGGATTCCTCTGGCGGGGGATGATTGAATTTGGATTGGTTATTGATTGGTTGAGGGAGGAGCATTTGTGATGTTTCACGAGCGATGAGATGATGGGATAAGGGATAATATTGAGCGTAAATGAATGTTTACACTAATTCATTTGTTTGAATGAAACCATACTTTGCCATAAATGATAGCAAGGTCTTCGTTAGTATAATGTAGTTGTATGAAGGTCACTGGAGCAAAGCTGATAATGGTGCATCAAACAGATTAAACTAATTCATGTTTTGACCACAACGGTTGCGGTTAAATTTCCTGTCTAATTCATTCGGGAGACGTAGGTCATTACAACCGCTAAAACCACTGCCAAACTTTTTTATTATCGCGATGCACTATAAAAGTAAATAACTTGTCAAAGCGTCCCATCAGTCCACTGTGATCCACGTCTATAATAGTCCCACCAGCCGAAAGCCATGACCAGCAGTAACGACGTTCTGGCACTGCTCCAGCGACCCCTGGAGCCCACCTTCTACCCCAAAGATGACGGAAAAACGGTGCTGGAGCTGCCGGATAGCTACCTCACCGATCGCTACCGTCCGATTGGCCAGGAGCTGCAGAGTCGCTTCGGAGACAACGTGGACGTGAAGATTCCGGTGCGGGACGTTCGTCAACCGGATATCGGATTTGCTCTCGCCATACCTCGGAGGGCGGCCTTCTCGCTGTTCATCCAGAGGCACCGGGAGATCGCTTCCAGGTTGATCGATATCTTCCTGAAGCTACCGGACATTTCAACCCTGATCGGCGTAGGATCGTACGTTCGGGATCGAGTGAACGTGTATCTGTTCCAGTATGCCTTCACGGTGGCCGTACAGCATCGTCCGGACACCACCAACGTGAATCTACCATCGATTTTGCAACTGTTCCCGGATCAGTTCGTTGATCCGTCGGTGTTTCCGAAGCTTCGTGAAGAAGGTAAGGTTGTAACGCAGAAGGATCGTCAAGTGATCGATATTCCGATGAATTTCACCGCTTCGGATCGCGAGGATGAACAGCGGTTGGCGTACTTCCGGGAGGACATCGGCGTCAACATGCACCACTGGCACTGGCATTTGGTTTATCCGACCTCTGGTCCCGTCGAGGTGATCGACAAGGATCGACGTGGAGAGTTGTTCTTCTACATGCACCAGCAGATCATCCATCGGTACAACGTGGAACGGTTCTGCAACTTGCTTGGACGAACGAAGAGCATGCACAACTTCCGAGAGCCTATACCGGAAGCATACTTTCCGAAAATGGTGCGATCGGCGGATGCTAGACCGTTCGCTGCTAGACCGCAGAACTTCACGTTGAAGGATATTGATCGAGACGCCGAAGGGTTCAAGTTCACAATCACAGAAATGGAGCAGGCACGGGATAGGATTTATGCTGCCATTGATGCAGGATTTGTTGAAGATGTAAGTGTCGGCTAATCAACCAATTTGCAACATAACTAAAATTTCTTGTAATTGTAGAAATCTGGAAAAAGGATTCCACTAGACCCTAAGAAGGGCATTGACATTCTGTCTAATTTGGTGGAGGCTTCCGATCTATCCATCAACCCTCAACTGTACGGAAATCTGCACATCTGGGGTCACCTTGCGCTGTCCTTCTGCCATGACCCCGATAATCGCTACCTGGAACAGTTCGGAATTATGGGAGATTTAGCTACCGCGCAACGTGATCCCACGTTCTACCGTTGGCATTCCTTCGTCGACGATGTTCTGGTTCGTCACAAAGACCATCTCGATCCATACACAGCTCAGGAGGTAACTTGGTTGGTTTTGACCTTTTGTAACCAATACTAACTTCCACGAATCATGCAGCTCTCTTTCCCGGGCATCACAGTATCCGGTCTCAACGTCACAATAACGCGCAAGAATGCTCCGCCAAACGTTCTGTTGACATACTGGCAGAAATCGCAGGTTGATTTGGCTGCGGGACTAGATTTTGGCCCGGGAGGAAACGTATTTGCGTCCTTCACCCATCTCCAGCACGCACCGTTCGTGTACAACATCGATGTCAACAACAGCACCTCGCGACCCGCCCGTGGAACCGTTCGGATCTTCATCGCACCGAAGGCTGACGATCGTAACTTGGCGCTGAAGTACGACGAGTGGAGACGATACGTCATCGAGCTGGACAAGTTTGCCGTTTCTTGTAAGCGCTGGAGAACCGTTTTGATCAGCGATCGCCTTGTAACGGCATTCTATCAATTCCAGTGAACCCCGGCTTAAACAAGCTAACCCGTCGATCGGACCAATCCACCGTAACGGTTGCGTACAACCGTACCTTCCGACAGATCAAAACCGCGCAGGACATCCCGAACAAGGACGATCTGGAACGGTTCCGCTTCTGCGGCTGTGGATGGCCGGACCATATGTTGCTGCCCAAAGGAAACACCCAAGGCATGGCTTTCGATTTGTTTGTGATGGTTTCCGACTACGCCGGCGATAGCATTGGGCTGGAGTTTGACGAGTAAGCTCCAGAGCAAGTTATTACAAAACCAACATTTAACATAAACGTTGTTCACAGAGCCGTCAACTGCAACGATTCGCACTCGTTCTGTGGGCTGCGGGATAAGATGTACCCGGACAACCGCTCCATGGGATATCCGTTCGATCGCAAGTCGCCGGCGTCGGTGCAAACACTGCAGGACTACCTGGGCCCGAACTCCAACATGCGCGCCACGGATGTGAAGATCAAGTTTACCAATACCGTGATTGCGAGAACTTGAGTTGAGGAGATTTTGGTGTAGTAGGGAAGTGGTAATAAAGATCTTTTGTATGCAAATTTTAATCGAACTTATGATTATTTAAAACAGTTTGGGTTTATGTGTGATGTCTTCAATAAATCAGTAGTAAAGTTTCAATATGGTGAAACCATAGATGTAAATAAGCTGCCTATCCCACTTGCTCTAGTGACAGTTCCCGTTGAGAAAGAGAGTTTGTTTAGATCAACGGTTTTGCAATTTCTGGAGATTTTTTTTTTTTTTGAGTCAGGGGTATTAAAAATACCCAAAAAGCAAAAACTGAAAATTTGGTTTATTGGACCTTTTCAAAAAAAAAAAAAAAAAAACTCCAGATTTGAAAAGTTACTACGCATTCATTCTTATCCTTTTGAAACGTTCCACACTCAAAATCACAAAAAAATCGGAGGCAATTCCAGAGAGAAGTGATACTCTTTGGTAATTCCCTATGGTAATTCGTCAGGTTCAAGTCGAGCTGGTGAAAAGACAGCATCTAGTTGGCTTGATGGCTTTTTTACAGGGCTGTGGAGTCGGAGTCGGAGTCGGTGGAGTCGGGTCTTTTTGGGGATCTGGAGTCGGAGTCGGAGTCGTCCAAACTCGATTAGCTGGAGTCGGAGTCGGAGTCGGCTAAATTGTATGAGCTGGAGTCGGAGTCGGAGCCAGAGTCGTAAATTTCTGATAGACCCGGAGTCGGAGCTGGAGTCGGAGTTGTCAAAATATTTAATATAATTTATGAACTTATTTATTGTTCAATATTTGTTATAATTTAGGTTCATTCCTAATTTTTTACAATTTATTTATTCAATCGCGTGCACTGCGTTGACATTTTTTATTTAATTTATTTTTTGGTTCTACACTTGTTTTCAAAACATTTTTATTGTGATTGGAATGCTCTTATTGTGTTATTTTACTAGATCACTGAATGATAATTTGTTAATCCTCTCTTGTCAATGTTTGTATACACTATACTATAGTGTCATAACTCATAAATTAGGAATCAATTGTGGCTGTGTAGTCGAAAATTAAAACATATTCAAATAATTCTTTACTGTCTCTTTTTGCTTGTATTTATGTATTCTTTCAAATAAAATTTGAACAAATTTTATCAAACTCTTTCTAAAACAATATAAACACCGTCATCTTTTTGCCCGATAGTGAATATTTTGGAGATTTTAAGTTGATCATTTTTTTTTATTGGAAAATTAAATCAGTACTAATCGAAAAAAAATATTTTTATTACATTTGTAAAATTGACAGTATAACTCTTCTAATAAATTATCAACTCAATCTACTACTTCGGAACGCAACATGCTCATTTTGTGTGTAAATAAAAATAAATCAAAGTGTCGTGCTGAATACATTTGAAACTGACAAAAAATATCGAAAATTAGTAGCAATTAATTTTGAAATAATCATTGAATCATTGATATAGAGCAATTCCGTGCCAAATAGGGAATCGGTTATACCGGACGATCTCCAATTTTAATGAAACTTTGTAGACATGTATTCCGGCGCTTATGTATGCCATTTTTATGTATATGGAGCCAGCGATATTTATTTGTATTTCAGAATTTAAATATTTCTGTATAAGACAAACTTGTAAAAAATGTGACGGGCTTTCCGAAAAAAATCACTGAAAGAAAACAACACGCCACTTTTATGAGATTTTTTTTATTTAAAATTTTAAAAGTTAAATTTGAGGGTAAGCCCACGATTTTTTTTCGTTAAAATTTTATGTGAAAATTGCATAAGATGTTAAAAAAGACTCACGGAAAATGCAAGATGGAACAATCATCTAAAAAATGCAAAAATCAAAACCTCAAAATTTTCAAAAACCGAATGCGGGAATCGATTCTCCAGACAATTTTTACATAAATGTCTCTGTATTGACCTTTGTCTTAAGTATAATCCTTGTGAAGTTACAGCGGTTTTAAAAATAAAATATTAAAAAAAGTGGTTCTTCGATAGTTTTTGACAATTTCTATAGGGACCATCCATAAACCACGTGGACACTTTAGGGGGGGGGGGGTATGGCGGTTGTCCACGATCCATACAAAAAAGATTTTTTTGTATGGACAATTGTCCACGAGGGGGGGGGGGGTTGAGATTTCCAAAAAAGTGTCCACGTGGTTTGTGGATGGTCCCATATGACTGTTTGCGTGTAGTGGATCCTTAAATAATATTGTTGAACAAGTATAATGTTTTTAAATACCTTAAATCGGGGTGATATGATTGATATTATTTTAATTTATTTTTCAAACATTGAATTTTCTCATGATTTATATGTTTAAAGTGTGTACTGGGTTGGATCACACAATGTCCATGTATGTCTTCTCAAATAAATTCAAGAGATCTTCAAAAAATAGTTACTTTGAAAATTGTTTATTTCAATACCAAAGTATCTTTGATAGTTGCTGTGTTTCTTTAAAATTCCAGCCTAAAAGAATGCAAATTGGTTTTATATGTCAATTCGCTCGTGAATGCAAACTTTCTTTTAATATTTAATTAAAAAAAGGACAATTTAAAATTAGTGTAGCTAGCTTTTAAACTTAAAAAAGTGAATGTAAATTTAAAGTAGTTAAATGAAAAGTTCAAATTTTTCAAACAACTAAATTCAAATTTACTTAGAAAATTGTTGTGCTGAAAATGCGTTTAAATCTGAAGATATTTTTTATTTTTGTTTCAATAACGCTGAAAAAATGTAACATAGAACAACGAACACTTATCAACCATGCTTAGTATGGTTCCATACCACTCTTTTTGTATAAATAATTCGTATTTATCATTTTGCAAAACACCCCGATCATAAATGTCACTCCGGTTTATAGTATTCGTGCAAGTGTGAACTGAAATGTGAGTGATGTGATTAATCAATAGTTTTAAAATATATTAATTACATATTAGGTGTCGGAGTTGGAGTCGGAACCGGAGTCGACAAGTTGTGGAAAGCTGGAATCGGAGTCGAAGTCGGAGTCAGCTAGACTTGGTAGGACGGAGTCGGAGTCGGAGTCGGAGTCGGAGTCGCTTGAAATATGACCCGACTCCGCAGCCCTGCTTTTTTATTTGAAATTTTTATGACAGTTTTAAGTGCTAGATGACCCCAGATGCGCAGGTTTCCGTACAGTTGAGGGTTGATGGATAGATCGAAAGCCTCAACGAGATTCGACAAAATGTCAATGCCTTTCTTGGGATCAAGCGGTATTCGCTTACCAGATTTCTAGGTTTGCATTAAAAGTTAGATCAACATTTCATGTAAACAGTAAACCAAAACAACAAACTAACATCAACCACAAAACCCGCATCGATCGCAGCAAAGATACGGTCCCGTGCCTGCTCCATTTCAGTGATCGTAAACTTGAACCCCTTAACATCGCGATCAAGATTTTTTAAGGAAAAAAACGCCGGCCTGGCAGTGTACGGTCTGCTGTCCGCCGTTCGCACCATTTTCGGAAAGTACGCTTCCACAATAGGCTCCCGGAAGTTGTGCAAGCTCTTTGTCCGACCCAGCAGGTTGCAGAACCGTTCCACGTTGTACCGATGGATGATCTGCTGGTGCATGTAGAAGAACAACTCTCCACGTCGATCCTTGTCGATCACCTCGATGGGACCAGAGGTCGGATAAACCAAATGCCAGTGCCAGTGGTGCATGTTGACGCCGATGTCCTCCCGGAAGTACGCCAACCGCTGTTCATCCTCGCGATCCGAGGCGGTGAAATTCATCGGAATATCGATCACTTCTGCGTTACAACCTTACCTTCTTCGCGAAGCTTCGGAAACACTGACGGATCAACGAACTGATCCGGGAACAGTTGCAAAATCGACGGTAGATTCACGTTGGTGGTGTCCGGACGATGCTGCACGGCCACCGTGAACGCATACTGGAACAGGTACACGTTCACTCGATCCCGAACGTACGATCCTACGCCGATCAGGGTTGAAATGTCCGGTAGCTTCAGGAAGATATCGATCAACCTGGAAGCGATCTCCCGGTGCCTCTGGATGAACAGCGAGAAGGCCGCCCACCGAATTATGGCGAGAGCAAATCCGTTATCCGGTTGACGAACGTCCCGGACCGGAATCTTCACGTCCACGTTGTCTCCGAAGCGACTCTGCAGCTCCTGGCCAATCGGACGGTAGCGATCGGTGAGGTAGCTATCCGGCAGCTATCCGTTTTTCCATCATCCTTGGGGTAGAAGGTGGGCTCCAGGGGTCGCTGGAGAAGGGCCAACACATCACGCGGGCTTGTAATTTTTTTGAGCAAAGCAAATGGATTCTGGATCCTGTCAAACTAGTAGAACGTCACGTTTTGAGGCATTCTTTCCGAAATGACCATAAGTCATGTTTGAAAAGTTTGCACAAATATATTCGAAGTACAAAAAATTCATCATTATTTGCTCAGGCTGAAAAGCTATTCCACTGAACCAGAAGACTTCATTCTTCTCAACCAACTCACTAACAATACGGTTTTGTGGAAAATCAAGTGGAATAAGAAAGTTACTCAGCCCACGGAGGCAAGCTATCACGTCTTCTGATCGCTTTGAATTATTGATACAAGCTCCCCCCCCCCTCCCCTCTCTTAGGAGGAGCATTGTGCTGCATCTCTGAAAAGATGATACTCTTCGCCAGGACTTGTACCGGGCTCCTTATTTCCAGGACTTTGCCAAGATGATGGTTGTTAAAATTATGTAAACAATTTTAATCCCGTACGACGACAAAACCCGCTTCGCGTTGTCCCGGGCAAAAGCGGCGAACAAAGAAGAAATCGTACTCGCGAAAGAAGGCAAAAAAGGACTTTAGAGTCCATTAATAATCGTGAACTGTGCAAAGTCTTACTTCGCGTCTCTCTCTCTCTCTCGCAATGCAATTGCTGCTGCTCCTCTGCGAGGAGGGATTTTCCGCGGGCCCGGGGGTGGGAGAGTGAGCTCGATTTTTAATGGCTTGGACCACGTCGCGTTGTCATTATCGGGAGGAGGGATTAGGTACCCCCGGCGAGCGGAACTACCCACCACGTTTCGTTGACATTTGATCGGGACTAAATTAAGGGGGCGCGAGGGGAGTGGTGGGGATTAGCTGCAGGGCTTCGTTTGTGATTTGACGGTCCGCCGCGGAAAGAACAAAACAGTAATCTCCAAACCGTGGACTCATTTTTCATTGAAGCGAATCAAACTTATTTGACAGTCGTCTTAGGAAGCCACTTTTGTAGCAAATCTGGAAAATTGCTACCAGGAGGAGTTGAGTCTTGTCACAACTTAACCTCATTAAGGATATGCGATAAATGAGTTAGCTCTATCAATCAAAAATTGCCCCGACCTCTTCGCTCTGGGAAAAATATGGCAAGGGAAATCTTGATCGTGGTGTCTGGAAGGGAACATCAAAAGGAAGTTTTTCAAATGAGCTGGAAACGGTAGCAAGAAAAAGGGTTAAGTTGATTTCGACAGGGTCGGGAAGAAAACATAATTCAATCTTTGACAAATTGACTTTTCATAAAGTTAAGACTAGAGTACAATTTTTGTGAACGTAGTTCAGCAGTTTTGTCATTGAATTTGATTCCATTTTTTAGCTCAACTTTATGGATAGTAAGGTAAAAATCACATTACAGTCTAGACTTGATTATCCGAAGGCCTTGGCAAAGTTTCACTTCGGATAATCGAAACTTCGAATGATCGAATCACGACATTTTTTTTTTGTTCTCGTATTTTTGATTGTCTAGCTTTAGTATGATCCCTGAACTACGCTAAAGTGATTTAGAATGCAGTGATGAAATATTGAAAAAAAAAATACGTTTCGTAATTTAATGGGCAGTCAACTATTCATAAAATATTTGGCTAAAATTGGGACACAGAATTCGAATTTGATGATAAAAACAAGAAAATAAAAAAAACCCAAAAAAATTTTTTTTCGTGTTTTGATTATTTGAAGTCTCATACAAACCATCGAATAATCTAACTTCGGATAATCGAGTCTGGACTGTTTCAATCTAGGATAGGATAATCGAGTCTAGACTAATTCAATCTTCTTTGGCCATTATAATGTATCAAATGTGAATTCAAAAATAATAATCGATAAACCATTTTTAATATTTAACAGTAATAAAATACATAATTTAAGACTATATTGAGCAATTCTCTACAAAATCGGTCAATTTCGACTGTTTGGCTCAAACTTTTTGGGGATCAAAGAAGACATTTGTGTCATTGCTCTACCCATACAAGTCTCCATACAATTTTGATAGCTTTTCATACAAAAATGGTTTGTAAATATTCGAATATCTGTATTTTTTAAAGAAATTTTCTGATTTTCTGACAAAGTTGTAGGCATTGATGAGGACTATTCAAAAAAAAGTACACGGAATTTGTTTTGCTGATTCATTTTTTTTTATTAACTTTTTTTCACAAAAACTTAGTTTCCCAAAGTCCGTATTTTTTTTATTTTTGATTTTTTTATATGGTTTAGAAGACAAAAAACCGCAACTTTTGAGCCATAGAGAAATATGGACAAATATTTTGCCGTTGAGTTATGATATTTAAAAAAAATAGATTTTTTTTATTTTAATTCAGTTTTTAACCCTCTACAACGCAATCCCACCTAGACGGGCTTCGATTTCAAAAATGGTCGAAAATCAATTTTTCAACCAATTTTTGATCTTTAAAAAGCATTGGAAAGAAGAACTCTTGAATTTTTACAAGTTTTAGGGTTGGAAGTTTTACTTCTTTTAATGTGACTTTGACATTTTTTTAAATGTAATTTTTCTACGGGTCAGTTTTGGCTGTGTTTTCACTAACATTTCCTGTATTTTAAGTTAAAAGAAGAATGCAGTAATTTTTCTAGTGTCCCCTTTAAAATGCCTTAACGCATTTTTTTACAATTTAAATGATAATGGTGCCAATATAAAGCAGAAGAAAACAAGCAAAAAAAAACATTAAAAAAATAGATAGGCAAAATGTAATGATAGGAGGTGGTAGAATAGGCCAAATATCGCCGAGCTTCCGTGGCCGTGAGGTTACGGGTTTCACCTTGTAAGCGGAAGTTGATGGGTTCAATTCCTGTCTGGCTCGGCAAAGTCAGATCCCTTAAAAGAGTAAATATGCTCACTGGGATAACTGACCGGTAGGGGATGGGTTTCGTCTAGCGGCGTGCTGAGTTTCAAATCCAGAGGTCGTGAGTTCGATTCTCGTACCGGGATGATGAAGTTAAAAAAAAATACTACCAAAAACAAACATAAATTAACTTAAGATAAATAAAAATAAAGATAAATTTAAATACTTTGAATTAAACAAGAAAAACATAAAACAAGAGAAGTAAAGTTTTTCGTAGAACAAAAGTTGCTCAGAATAACCTCCTGAACACCGGAAAAATAAAAATTTTCGTAAAAAAAACTTTGGGCTGTAGTGGGTTAATTATACTCAAGTTTGCAATAGAAAAGAACTTAACAGATATTTTGATAAAGTGCACCGTTTTCTAGACATAGCCAATTGAAATTTAATATTAACTGAAAAATACACATTTTTCGATTTTTTAAAGCAGTGTCTATGATTGTCCATTCCTGATTTTTTTTTTCGAAGGCAACCTTAGAAGACGCTCAGGCACTATTAAAAAAAAAACTTTTCGAAACAAATGTTTTCAGGAATGGACAATCATGGACATTATTTGAAGAAACGAATAACGGTAATTTTTCACTTAAAATTAAACTTTAGGTGGCTTTATCTTGAGAACGGTGATGTTGATCAAAAATCTGTAAAATACTTTCGATTGCAAATTTGATTTTACATTAAAACCAATGTTTTTTAACTAAAAATTCTATTTTTCCAAAAAAATCATAACTCGTTAGCAAATTGTTTGTGCATAAGGCTCAAAAATTTTGGTTGTTTTGTCCCCTAAAACATATCAAAACGAAAAAATACGGATTTTGTGAAATTATTTTTTTGTGAATAACTTTAGGAATTCGAGTGTGTAGTTTGTTACAAAATAAACTGCTAGAATATTTGTTTGTTAGCAAATGCTGACTGAGATTAGACCATTCATTACAATAATAGTTCAAGATCAGTGGGTTTTTTTTTTGTTATGTTTTGAGTATACTGGTTTGTTGCGAACATAATGCGTATCATTATTTAACTAAGCTGTCTGATTTGGCGTTGAAACCATAAAAAGTATCCTTTTTTAAATCTATTTTGTCTGATTTGTTTGAAAAATAAAATCTCAAAAAGATGCCATGTTTTTTCAATGTTGGCTTTACAAAGGATTAGGAAAAATCAGAGGATTAATCACATTAATTCAACCGGAATATCTCATTATAAATTCACCAGAACCGATCTTTATTCATTCAACCCATTTAATTCCACTTATTCCCTGGACCTGCAGCAAATCCCACCAGAATCGTGTCGGTCATTTCGTTAAAAGTCTTAAGACTCAACCCTTTCAACGAACCGCGCTCCTTTAGCGCTACCCTGAAGATTTACCGAAGAGTGTTATTATTTTATTAAGATTTTATTTCGTTCGCCTCGTGAAATGCACCACCAGAAAATTGGACTTTTAAACTTAATTATGGTGCCACCAGCAACTTCAGGACAGCAACAACGAAAGAAAAAAAAAACGCACTAAATTAAACGTTAAAAGAGCGGGGAGCGCGAAAAGGATTAGGGGTCGCGCTTTTCCCTTCGGTGGGCGTGGAAATGCTTTCAAGAGGAAAAACCCTTTTTCGCCACGGCATAATTGAATTCTATTTTGGCGATTTATTTTACGGACCCAACCTAATTCCATCCGGGGGCGAGATGAGACGCCGACGATGTTTGGGAGAGCATACGGTTGAGTTGGGTGGATTGAACTGAATGAAAGCGTTTCTTCGAGTGGATGAGAGATGGTTGTGCTGGATATATTCCGAGGAAGTTTTGGCAAGTGATGCTAGCTCAGATTTATTTTTTTATATTTCTTGGTATTCTTGAATTACAATTATTTTAAAGTTTTGTCAATCCAAATTTAGTTAGAAGCTAAATTTTAACCTAGTTCCTGTAAATGACTACTAGATAAAGGTTGAAACTCTCTAACTGGCAACACTTCTCCATCGGTCTTACCATTCCAGTCAAAACTATCCAAAAGCCAGCCGACACAAGAGGCAGTTTGCTCCGACAAAACCAGCTCGTCCCTCGAACCAGTCGGCAAGCAACCAAACTTTCCGGATCACTTCCGATTTGATTACACGTCGGGGTTTTGTTCATAAGGTCCGGCCCTTAATAAGGATATTCCTCCACCGCAGAAATTCTGGCACATCCGGCCGTAGGTTTCGCGTCCAGTCAAGGATGGCCGCATTAGTGTGGTGGCCCTTTCGAGGGGGGAAACGCTCAATTTATGTTCCACGTCTCGTGTTCGTACAGCGCCAACGATTTAGTCCGTGAAAGTGGAGTTTTCCCGGTGAAAGCGAAAAGTGCTGCCGCTCCTTCTGTTGTAATGCTTTCTTCGCAAAACAGTGGAGATAAATAAAAAAGGATTAAATTATAATTAAACGATGATAATTTGTGCGCCAGGCACCATGCCCTGCAGCAGGGAGAACCGAGCAAAATTCGACACAAGAAGTCGGTAGGATTATGGTCCGCCAGTATCGGAAAATGCCAAGCCTTCCGGGTAAGTGCTTTTCCCACCAGCCAGGGAATGATGTGGGGAGTGTGTTTACTCGAGGAAACATGAACATGGAAGGAAATCGCAGCACGTTTGCAGCACACGGGTGAAAACCAATAGTTTGTTCATTTTCCCGACTGCGGTGTGATTAGGAGCCACTAAACTGCCCCTGATCGCATAAATGTCCCATATGCATTTTTTATCGATTTCGAGTTATTGATGCAGTTTGGTTCAAAATTGTGTGCTCTTTCGAAAGAGCATATAACATCCAGTACTTTGTTCTAGATATCAGGAGGAAATCCAGTTTTTTCGCGAAAATTTAACACGTAGCCTTATGTATGGGACAAACTTCAAATGCTTTTTTCTCAGCTTGCTGTTTTTGCATATGGGACATTTATGCGAACATGGGCAGTAAATCTTGCCAAAATGGAAGCGCAGATGATTTGTGGCCGGGATTTTTCCCAGAACGTCTTGGAATGTTAATGGCATTACAAGAAGTGTTTGGATATGTGAGATGATTGGGTAATGATGTTTTATTTGGTTGAAATGATAATAAGTAGCTAAGTTTTTCAAAAAGCATCTGAAAGTAGCCATTCCAAACTGCTTATACTGAAAAATTTAAAAGATTTTGTCGAATCACGAGCGAACACCAGCAATTTGAATTTTGAGTTATGTTTGACAAAGCGTACAATGTCATAAAATTGCAGGGTTATTTTTTAGAGTGAAATAATGTTCTACAAAGTAGAGCAGACAATAACAAAAAAAAATTAAATAAAAACTTAAGGGGTTTGCTTGTAAAAACATACGTGGTAGGTAAATTCTGCAACTGCAAGCTTAAAAAATCGTTTTCTCAAGAGATTTCAATTTGCCCAACATTCGAAAAATTGATTCTTATGTAAAATCGTCTGGGGAACACGATGGTGAAGTTTAATTCAAATTTAAATCAAAATTTAATCGCATGTGTATTGAGAAAATTGCTAGTAAATTTTTCAATTGCACAAAATGCATCAAAGTTTGATTCAAAAATCTGATGACGCCATTCGATTCAGCGTCCAATTTCCTTTAAAAAAAGCTTTCGAGTTTTGCTCTATAATTTTTGTTTCCAAAATATGGCCATTTGAAAAAAAAGGTTTTTTTAAAAAATGAATAAAATCGCAAAATTTTGGGGTGGGGTTCCAAAAAAGAAGGGGTGGTCCAATTTGGTTCAAAATCGGGATTCTTACATGTTTTGATAGTATCAATAGCTCCACCAAATTTGAGCTTAATCAGAAAAATTGAATTTTAATTTAATTTATTTTATTAGTAAATAATCAATTTACAATTCCGTATTTCTTATAACCTAATAGAGTTTTGGAGTTCCTTTCAACTATGATTTGAACTATAATTCATTTTGACGTAATTGGATATTCTAACAATGGATTTGGCAAGAGAAGGTAGAATTGAAAAAAACCTTCTATTAATCAGAAAAATTCGATTTCGAATTTGTATTTTTTTGTGTACAGTTGAGGCGAAATGACCCATAAGTTTTTGTGTTTTTTAAGCGTAAATATGCATTTCAAAAGCATAAAATGATTATGAAATAATCCTTTCACCTAAAAAAGGACGTTGAAATTGGTTATTTATTTTGACATAATAAATAATAATAAAACTTTATACCGAAGCATAAGGCTTCGTTTTTTCAGAGAGTTTGTCAATCATTGAACTAATCTTCAATGGGTTTATGGTAATTGAGATTGATAATTACTTATGCAGGTTAAAAGTCACATTTTTAATAATAAAGTATTTTTTATTAGTTAAGTGGCTATAACATAAAACGGTCACCTAAACGGACCTAATAAAAAAAAGTTAAGGATAAAAAAAAAACATAAAACGGTGTCCGGGTTAAAATGGTTTGTGATATGGTATGATATGTCCCAAATTTTGTAATTGCGTAACGAAAAATGACAGAGTTTATTTAAAATAATTCGATATTTTTTTGCGATGAGAAATACGTTTTTTCGAAATTCTAACATTACACCATCAGATAGGGCATCAAATTTTACTTAAAAGTCCCTTTGACACTTAATTTCTTATTCATAACCATATCAGAAAATTGACCTCGTATTCGTGATCAGGGACTAAAATTACCCCTTAGGACAAAGTTTTATCCACGATTTTTTAATATTATGATATTTCGTAAAATTTACAACAAATTAAATGTTGACCAACTAGTGCCATTGCCTAAAAGAAGATATTTTTTGTCATATAAAACATATCCAACAATGATATTTTTCAAAAATACGGTATTTGAGGTCGGTACAGATTTTTGAATATTTTAATAGCCTTTTTCATTGTTTGGAGACTTGTATAAATGAACAAATGATGCAAAATGTAATTTTTGGTCATAGAAAAAGTATTTACAAAGATTCACCCAAGTAAAAGAAAGCAAAAATATAATGTGCAAAACCATGCTTTCCTATAATACATTATAAAGGTAACATATGATTGATTATTACAACATTTGTAATACATACATTCAAATTGTTTTGATATACTTTTTCAACACATTCAATTTGTTTACTTAATTTTGTAAACTGATAGCTATCTCCATCGACGGTCCGTTTTTGATCGAAATTTATGTTTTTGACTGTTAAAAAGAAAAAGGATTTAAAATCATATTGCTGACATTGTTCACAAACCAAACAATAAGTTTATTAACAAAATTGAATTATTATACAAAATGTTTTCAATAAAATAATTTTTAATAATTTGTCAAGATAGCACGCAACAAGGAAATGACTGAAGTGAAGAAGTTCAGTGAGGAATCTTCATTTAATGAGTTTCACTAAGCACTCCTTTTGGAAGAAAAAATAACGAGAGTTGATTTGTGCTTCACATGTTAAAATCATTGTAAAATAAACTCATTTGTAGATATCAAAATCAAATCAAATCAAATTATTCGCTCTACAGCATTGCCTTGGCGTTCTCGATTGCGAGATTTCTACTCGAAACTAGGTGTTCGAAGGCTTGATTGTTGAGGCAATTGCAAACCTCTTTTTACACCTTAGCTTCCATCCACCCCGGGATTCGAACTGACGACCTTTGGATTGTTAGTCCAACTGCCTACCAGCGACTCCACCGAGGCAGGGACCCAGGGAGACGACTCCTACACCTGGACTGAGCTAACGACCTAACCTTTGTAGGTTAGTCCGGGACCAACATTTACTTCCCTGTCCGACGGAAGGCGTGATCAGACAAATCTCGTCTCGAAAAAGGCCACCGGGACCGTCTGGGATCGAACCCAGGCCGACTGGGTGAGAGGCAATCACGCTTACCCCTATACCACGGTCCCGTGCCATTTGTAGATATAAAGCCGTCAATTTAGCACCTCTCATGAAGAGGTGCTTCACTCCCAAAACCAAAACCCCCAAACAAGATTCCCATTGTTGCTTGAACCTGCCGCTGGTGGGAAACTCAACTGCTGTCCCATCTGCATGTCTCCACCACCAAACCAACCGTCCTGCAACACTCACCTTTCGAATGATTACCATCTCGACTCGAACTCCAGTACGAACGACTCCTCACACAAATTTTACGCCAAGATGTCGAAGTCGTCCCTTTGCGACATTTCCTGGCGACGACGACGACGTGGTGTATTTTGATTGTGGTTTGATACGGTTAAAATTCCGCCCAGGACCAAATTCTATCACCATAACCGAACCCGTACACGATATTTCGGCAATGAATACATTAACATCCGGAAAGGGTGGGGGAGGATTTTCCACCACTTGATGAAGAGAGTACGAGGAGGGAAAACAAGAGATGGAAATAAACGAGGGAAACTCAACCGTATCGGTGCTGTGCTTGGGAGAGGGGAAAAATTGCGCGTGTCCCACATGTGTGGGTGGGGAAGGGGGTGGGTTTGCCGAAAACACATGGGAGTTATTAGGAAGCAAATTGTTTTCGATTTTCGTTTCCCTTGAAGATGGGCCACGGGAGCATCATTTGGTATCAATTTGGGAATATGTGCGGGATTCACGGTTTGTTTGCATATGGAAAGTCGATTTGATTTTAACGTTCGGGGAAAGTGTAATAATTTCTGATTAAGGGCTTTTGCCGATGGTTCTTGTCCTAAATTTACGCACATATTGTTCGGGATGTGATTGTGTTTGGAGAGAGTTGATTTAAATCGAACTCAACTGTGTACATGCCATTAAGTTTTTTTTTATCATACAAAACAGCAGCTGCAAATTCTGATTATTATCCTTACCATAGATTTTCGTTTAAATTTAACAATATTAAATAAATCAAATTTTATTACTCCCGTAAACTTCTGAAGCAACAAAAAAAATCGACCTCAAAAAACAAATATTTGTCCAACTGCACTCGCTGGAACACACAAGTCGAGATCAACACCTACCCACGGCCAATTGGACCGCTTATCCCAATCTCCGTCAGGCTGGAAATGCAAACCAACAGAATCAAAACTATCTGAACAAGGTGTCTACTTGAGCTCAAAAAAATGCGGTGCATTAAAACAAACAAACCCAAACCAAAAATGCTTACGGAATCCCAGCGAAGATTTTAACCCTCAGCCCTCTGTTTGTTTTCGTTTGATTTGAAGGGAAAAGAAATGCTCAAGTGGTTTACCCTTACGAATTAGGGTTTTGCTTGGGCATCGAGTTAAACACAGGTAGCCACATGTGCGAGCTTGAGAGCACCCAGAAATGTTTGCGGACCGTAATGATGCACAGCACAGACAGGGCACCGTCCAGTAGAGCCATTGGCCACGGATGAGGAACGCACAATTGGAATCGGAACAAATATGCCAGGTGTGTGGGTTATTTGCTCGGGAAAAGGGTAAACACTGTACCGGGTTTGGTTTAAATTTCGGTAGCTGGATTGTCAAATAAGGTGGGATCAAGGTGGAATTTGAATAATTTTGTTCACAATTGTAGAGAATTTTACTGAGTTGTGCTGAGTCTGAATCTTATTGCCAATAAACTGGTGATGGCAATTGAAATAATTTCAAGAAAATGAAAGTGATTGAGTATTTTAAAAAAAAATTAATATACTACAGTGGCCAATAGATATTCAATTTCAATAAAAGTTATTCCGAAAATGGAATAAATTATATTATTTTAATTGGCTCAAACTCTATTACAAAAGAAGTCTTTTTGTGTTTTTTTCTGCATCTTTGTATTTTAATATTTATTTTTTTATTCAGAAGACAAAGCTTTTTAAGTCATAGAAAAATACGGACACAAATTTTGCTGCTCTGTTATGATTTCTGATTAAAAAAAATGTTGCTTAATCCACTGTAAGGTGGTTCAGACTTTCCTCAAAATTATTAATTTTTTTTTTTGGTAAAAAAATCCAACCTACAAATTTTCTCTAAATACAACTTCATACACTCATAACAATCGATAGCTTTATCAGATCTTCAATACTTTGGACTCGTTGGAAAGGTCTTTTGATGACGCATCCAACAGTGGGTTGCATGATTCATTCGGATATCATTTTCATCAAAATGTCTGAGATCCAGCATTAAAGGTGTATAATTAACACTTAACTGGTCATAACTATAGATAGGATTGTTTGATCTTCAATCTTTTGGACGCGTTGGAAAGGTTGTTTTAATACCTATCTAAAAGTGTATAACAAGACGAGTTTTGTTACAAAAACGTTTCTTAATTGGTTGATGCCTTTCTCACATGTATTAAGTAATTTAATTTAATTTCTAAAGCCGACTCGTTCCAAACCAGATCCCAGCACTAAATAGGACCTAATAAAAATAAGTTTATGAATTATAAAAAATATACCTGGCACAGACTTTTATACAGATTGAAGTTTCGATAAGTATTTCAAAAGTTATGTATAAAAATGTGTTTTCACATACATCCGGATCTCACTTAAATGTATGTAAACTATGTCCGGATCCACCATCCGACCCATCGTTAGTTAGGTTATAAAAAGACCTTTCCAACGAGTTCAAAACATTGAAGATCTGGCAACCCTGTCTCGAAATATGGCCACTTAAGAGATATTGATGTACTTTTTGGAAGCCGGATCTCACGTAAATGAATGTAAACTATGTCCGGATCCATCATCCGACCAATCGTTGGTTAGATTATCAAAAGACCTTTCCAACGAATCTAAAGCATTGAAGATCTGGCAACCCTGTTTCGAGATATGTCCACTTAAGTGATATTGATGTACTTTTTTGAAGCCGGATCTCGTTTAAATGTATGTAAACTATGTCCAGGTCCACCATCTGACCCATCGTTGGTTAGATTATCAAAAGACCTTTCCAACGAGTCCAAATTATTGAAGATCTGGCAACCCTGTCTCGAAATATGGCCACTTAAGTGATATTTATGTACCTTTTTAATCCGGATCTAAAAAATAGATGAAATTTGTGTACAGCCATTGTTGGTAATGAGTGAGGAAGGCTTCAACCACATAGGTGTATTAAGTTAGTTTTTAATAAGGTTTAAATACTAGACCCCAAAACGAACCGAATAAGGCCAATCCGGCCAAAATCGGTTCAGCCAGTTCTGAGATAATCGTGTGGAAAAGAAACTCTGTCTACACACATCCCCACAGACATTTGCTCAGAATTTGATTCTGAGTTGATATGTAAAAATTAAGGTATATCCAGGAGGTGTATTTAAGATGTTCAATTTTAGAGTGATTTTAAAGCCTTTCCTCGATACAGTTTGGAAGGCAAAACCATCCTTTTTACAATCTTCCGGAACTTAGCAAAAACGTTTCTTTAGCATAACTTTTGAAGTACTTTTGATACAATGCACCATTTTCTTATAATAGCCATTTTGAGCCAATTTGAAGGCAAAATAAGACGTTTTGATTTTTTTTTAAAGAAGTTTATTAATTTGTGCTCCTAATTTGAGTTCATTCTGACCACGGGAACCCTCCCCTGTAAGCCCATGAAGTTTGTATGGGAATCATTGTCAAAATGTATGAAGAAAAATATTTTTTTCAGTTTTTTACCTACATATGGCGCAATAGTTTATTGATCCTAGCCCTTTTCTCATATGTAGGATCTTCATAAAATTTGGAACAGCTTTCTTTAGGCTGGTACAAATATTTTTAAAAGTTTTTGTCACACCACCCCACACCCTCCAAAGAGATAAATGACTAATATTGAAAGTTTTAGCACGAATAAAATTTAAATTCACAATAACAATAAAAATAATGTAAGAAAAATACACCAGAAAATAAAGCTAGGAATCTTTTTGAAAAAGAAGCTGTTGACAATTTGTCTGTATTTCTGTCCTCAAATTATTGAATGACTAATAATAAATTACAGAAATAACCGGCTCCGTGGCTTAATGGTTACGGCTTCTGCCTCACAAGCAGAAGGTTCAGGGATCAAATCCCGGTCGGTACAATTGAAATTTGGAATCAGGAATTGGAACAAAAACGAAACTGAATCAGGTGGGATTCGAACTCACACCTCTGGATTGATGGTCTGGGACTCTAACCAGTCGGCCATCTGAAGGTTATAAAACATTTTATATTCTTCTCATATTAAATACGTACGCTCTGATCCCTGATTTGCCTGAAAGGATTGGGAGTCTCAAGATAGATCAAGGATCCGTCTGATGCTTGCTTCTATGTTAAGGCGGGGCCGAACAATGCCCAGCGACCTCGGAATTGGGCCGCTAGGATCTCTGCCATTCTGAAATGGGTCGTTGGAAGCAGCGCGAGGGCTATCACCACCTAATACCCGGGACTGAGATAAGTTGTATCAGCATTCGGCATATACAAAGTCTGATACAAATTATACTTTCCCATAATTTTGCTACCGGCTAGCGGGTATTGGATTGGACCACACACACACACACACACACACACACACTAATAATAAATTACAGAAATGCCATCAAACATACAAAAACAATTCTTGAATGAAGTGAAACCATGCATTTTTAAAAGAAAATTATAGATTTACGTTTAGACCCACAGGCAAGGTGCTCCCATTTTTGGCATTTTCTGTTAACGTACTGTTCGTGAATTGTTCCGAAATGTTTTGAAAATCATCAAACCAGTTGATAAATAATAATAACAATTTTTTTGACTACAATAATCAAAAAATCCAATTTGATTGAAAAAGCATAAATAGACAATACACGGATAGAAATCTAGTAAGCCAATCCGAAAACTCTGTTTTAGAATTCGAAAACAATGAAATGTTTCCAATATCGTCAATTTTTTTTTATTTCGCTGTAATTTATTTCAAAATCGACAACATTGTTTCCAAAATCGAAAAAAAATGTTGACGATATTGGAAACATTTAATTGTTTTCGAAAACATGGAGTTTTGTTTTTCGTGTATCCCATCGATTTATATAACAAATATTTTAAAGAGAAAAAGCACTCACGCAAAAAAAATATTTTTGAAAGGTCGAGTAAAATTTCCAACATTTTTATTTTTTGATTTTGTTGGTCGGACTGCTGTCGGAAACTATTGGTTTGATTTCAGATGTTATCAAAAATTTAGCAAATAATTGGAACATGTGCTCTGTCGAAAATGTTGTCCTTGATCAGAAGACGATGATTTATTTTTTTTTTTTTTGCGTTTTTTGGTACGATTGAGATGGATTTTTTTTTTCAATTTCGTTGTAAAGTCAAAAAGCTAATTAAATTGGCAGAAAATCTATAGCATCAGTTTATAATCAATTATCCTAAAATGAAAATAAAACCAACAGCACTTCTACTGAGCAAGCACTTCACCGTTAACAAACGTGCAGTTTTTGCGCTGCTATCATCCAACGATGAGCGGACATCAAAGCGGTCAGTCCAGCACGCGAACCCACCGCGATAACGCCCTCCCTCACTCATCCACGCGGATGAAAACTTTACTCGGCTGGATGACACTCTGATTTATCGCTGCTGGCAAAAGGCAGCACTTGATCTGTCTATTTGCCGAGCAATCGAGGTGACGTGTTTTTTCGGTGGAAGTTGGTTGAACGTTTGTTTTGAAGTCGCCGATGGATTTTAATTAATATTATTCTCAATTTCTTATTTTTAATTAACGTGTTGTTCAAAAATTGCTTCTAAGTCGGTGAAAATATATCATCCCAAACGAAGAATAGAAAGCAACTTCCAGGTCGTCTTCGTATGCCCAGTACCGCACCTTCGTAAGCGCCAATCCAGCAAGTCTGATAACAAGCATAATATTGCTATAAATTATATATCATAAAGTCATCTGTCATATATCCTTTGAGTTATTTGCTGGTGTGCCATCTTCTTAGCCACTGCTCTTAATACCATTCCCCCTCACTTGGCCTCCTTTGGTCTTTTGCCTGTTTGTCGCTCCGTTGTCATATTCCACAAGAAGTGACTTTCCCTTCCCCAGACAGCTCCCACCGCTTGACTTCTTTATTTTTCCAGTCCCAACTCGCCCCCGTTATTATTTATCGTTCCGTAATAGAAAATAAATCGAAAGATAAAAAATAAATACATGTCTTAATGCGACCAGAGGTCGTCCCCGGACCAAGAAATCATCCCGCCGAACCAAATGGGCAGCTCAGAAAGAAGAAAAAAAAAGTCCCAAGTCCTTGAGCTCGTTCAAGAACCTGATGGTGCAGCCACTTCGGCGTCCGGAAAGTCCGGAAAGGAAATCTTCGTGACTCGAAATTGTGCGGATTTGGTGGAAAATACACTTGCTCAGCAGCACTTGAACCCAATTGTGGGCATTTTTATTTTCATCCTTCCTTGGACCGGACAGTAAGCCGATTTTCACTAAACTGACCCTTGGTTTTGGTTCGTCGTAACAATCATATTTGTGGGGGTGGGAATCTGGTTGGAATAGCTTCTTGTGATTTTTTTCTTCTGAAAAAAAATAGGGGAAAAGGCCATGTAATTGAGCTACTTAACTAAAATTACTTATTATATAAATATATCTTGTATAACGAGTGATATTACAAGTTATTGTTTCAATAAACTGAAGAAATTTATAAATAATTCAAAATATCAATACTTTTTTGGTTATATTTTACACAACCATGCCAGTAGAGTTACTGTTTATGCTGAGATTTTCATGGAACAACACATATGATTAAAATTAAAATTATTCGCAATATTATTGAAAAATACTTATTGATAAATTGTAAATTGATCTAAAACTTTTTTTTATTCTTTTTTGTTAAGAAATTTAAAATTTTTGCATTAAATTTTTCTTCAATGCCTTTAAAAACAGTTCTGTGGCAGTACGCAAAGGCTTAATCGCAAATTTGACTTTTGAAATTCAGTCAATAAATATTGTCTGAATTAAAACTATTAGAATTTAATTATAGATAAGAAAAGTATTACTATTTAGCATCGCTTTTAACGGTTCCTCAACCCCACCAATATAACCTATGGTCTTCATTTTCCACCATTAAATGGAAATAAATCCTCTCATGGGTTGCATCATTTTCCTCAAGTGAGGTCACACTTTTCCGCGAGCGAATCCCATTTATAAAACCTTCCTTGCCACGACGATCTCTGCGCCCAAAGCAACGGCACACGGCAACAAAGCTAAGAAGATTAAAAAAGAATTTCGGACAATTAAACATTTTCTTAACAAACGAAAAAAAAAATCGGCAAATCCCATTTAAAATTGCAATCCATTACACTCTCAAAAGAAAAGCGCTCCGAAACGCGTGACTCGGGTGAGAAGAATAACAAAAGCTGGAAAAAAACGAAGCATATTTTCCCGCACAAACAAAAGCTAATTTAAGAAGCATTAAAACGAGAGGAAAAATAACCCTAGCTCAACAAAGCAAACAGAGAACGAAAACTGCACGTGGAGAGAAAAAAAAGTACTGAAAATAAATTGTTTCCTTAAACCGCAGCATCCTCACGGGGGAGACAAAAGAAGGATGAGACGCGGCAAGGGTTGCTTTGGTTTCGTGGTGGTGGTGGTGGTGGTATGACTGCAACACAATGAACGTTAGTCACGCTGTCATCGCTGCAACCTTTGACCTGTATTGTTTCTTTTTGTACGCGGAATTTCACTAAAACTTGAATCTTTTTTACCAGCGTAATGTTTGTGTTGATTATATACAATGCTCCATTATTTGAAGAAAATATTTGTTTTTGAACTGACTATTTTCTGGCATGGATTTTTAAAATAAACATATGGCAGCATACTTAACCAATTATTTATTCAAGTTCATTAAGGAGTCAATCTTTATGTGAGTATTTCTCTAGATTATCGTAAAATACTTTGTTGTATTTGTTTGATTTGCATGAAACTTTGTCTATACATTCCCTGTGTCAAAAGTAGTCATTTTGCATCATTATTGTTTTCCTTACAGGTCTTTATAACATTTTCTGTGTTTTTTTTTTTGAATGGGTACGTAAATACAGTCCAAACTTGATTATCTGAAGGTCTTGGTAAAATTTCACTTCGGATAATCAAAACTTCGGATAATCGAATCACAAAAAAAAATGTTTCGTTGTCTTTTTATTAATTGGTGGCAGTGATAAAATATTGGAGAATATTTTTTTCAATTTAATACGCAACCAACCTTTCAAATTGGACTAAAATGGGTTATCAGAACTCGAATTTGGTGTTAAAAGTAAGAAAATAAAAAAAGTAAATCAATTGTTGATCGTGATTTGATTATCCAAAGTCCCATACAAACCTTCGGATAGTTGTACTTCGGATAATCGAAACTTCGGATAATCGAGTCTGGACTGTAATGAAAATTTGTAACTTGAGATGGGATTTTCTGGTCGATATGGTGTCTCCAACAAATTTGTAGATTATAATTAGGACTGTTCAGAAAAAGTCACATTTATTAAAATGTTTCAGAGATATGATTTTTTGAAAACATCAACAAATTTAAAACAATATATGACACATTCCACCGTGACGTTGCAACGCTTTGAATTTTCTTTTTTCAGTATTTCGGCTGTAACTCAAAAAATACATTGAAAATTACATTAAATTTGCTATAAGAAACAATGTTGAAACATTATTTTAAGCAAATATTCTATTTTTGAGAGGGGAATATGTAGCGTGACGTTGCAACGCGTGACTTCTTAATCCTGACCCAATTTATGACTAGCCATTAACTCTGCTCTGTTAAACGACAAAAATGGAGTTCTTCTTCCATTTTTAGTGTAAAATTGGCCAACAAATCGAATCAATCATTAGTTTTTCGAATAAATTAAACCTCGATTTTTAGAGACCACTTACATTTCGTGACGTTGCAACGCTCTGTTTTTGAAAACAGGGTTTTTCGTTACGTTGCAACGTCACTAAATTTTAATTTCAAAATACATCATAGTTTTTGTTAGTTTGATCTATAGGTTAAGATTTTATTATAAGAAATTAATAGACAGTACAAGGACATGTGAATTTATTGACCCGCTAATGTTAGACCCCTCCCCCCCTCCCCCTATACCGCTTTCACAGTAGCAGTACGATTAACGAAGTGTATCGAAAATGTATTACGGGGGGGTGGAAGGGGTCTAAAAATTTAAATGTTTTGTTACGTAATGCAAGAACGCTTAATATTTTGATGGTTTTGAGCAATTTACAAAACACGTGGAAGTTTCAGATGGGAGGAGGAGCTTCAAGTTTTCAGGAGGGCTGAAATTTATAAATAAAGTGCCCATATCGTATGTTGATGACCCCTAAGGGGTCATCTGCAAACACATAACTTATCTTGTTGACTTTTGTGCTTTTTAAATTAAATTTGAGGAAATAATAAAACTGTTTACCTGAGCAACATAACAATTTTAACTGTGAACAACTAAACATTGCATACAACTTATTTAGGTGACAAAATAAGTTGTATGCAACAACAAAGTGACAAAAGTTTGTAAAAAAAAAGCAATCGAATCAGGGGATTTTTATTGTTTAGTGAATTTCAATTTGTGAAACACCCATGTACAATTCTTCTTTAAATATGCTCGGAAACATTATATAAAAAATATATAATATTTAGTATTCTTTTATCTTCAAAACCAGCTACGCATACACCTTTTTTTGCCATGTGACCAACATGATTTAAAATTTCGTGACGTTGCAACGCAAATTTAAACCTGTTGTAACTTTGGATCTAGACAACCAATTTAGTCGCTCTAGGTTGCATTTGAAAGCTCTTTCCAAGTACAAAGAGCATCCAAAATATCAAAATGATTGAATGTTAAGTTTTCTGCTGGCATAAACAACTGTCCCTTTTTCGTGACGTTGCAACGCAATAAAATGGTAAACTTACACTAGTTTGAAAAAATACTTAACTTAAGATAAACTGCAAATCCATGACATTTCCGTTTAGTACATCTAAAAGAAGATTTTAGAAAAATGTTTTAAAACGATGATTTTATTACGAATTCATGCATAACTTAACCAACTTGTACATAATAATATTCAAATGATCAATTAATGATAACCATGATTTTTTAAGCTTCAAGTAGTCTAGAATCGAGGAAAAATATCCAAATAGCTCAAACACGCTTTTCAAAATTTCATCCTAAGGTGTACATTGCCGGAGAATATGTAAAAGCTAAATCAAATTTGAAATCGAAAAGTACTTTACAGATTTTTTTCTAAAGTGCACAGTTTTGGTACTATAGTCACTCAAGGTGGTAATTGATGGATGTTCTAATATTTTTCGCAGTAAAAAACACTTTATGAAAGAAAGCCTACAAAAAATATCCTTTAAAAGCAATGAAAATTTAGCATTATTTTTTTATTGGAAAATTTATTTGTGAGATAGAGCCTCACAAAGTACTCGAATAGATGAAAATGAGTTTTAATACTGTCACCTAATTAAAAACTAACTTAATCCACCTATGTGGTTGATGCCTTCCTCACTTTTTACCAAAAATGGGTAATATGAGTGGTTGGGACACACATTTCAGCATTTTTTTAGATCCAGAAAAAAAGAACACAGATATAACTTATGTGGTAATAACTCGAGACAGGGTTGCCAGATCTTCAATGTTTTGGACTCTTTGGAAAGCCCTTTCAATTGCCTAACCAACGATGGGTCGGATGATGGATCCGGACATCGTTTACATACATTTAAGTGAGATCCGGCTTCAAAAAAGTACATAAATATCACTTATGTGGTAATAACTCGAGACAGGGTTGCCAGATCTTCAATGTTTTGGACTCTTTGGAAAGCCCTTTCAATTGCCTAACCAACGATGGGTCGGATGATGGATCCGGACATCGTTTACATACATTTAAGTGAGATCCGGCTTCAAAAAGTACATAAATTTCACTGAAGTGGTAATAACACGAGACAGGGTTGCCAGATCTTCAATGTTTTTGACTCATTGGAAAGCCCTTTCAATAACCTAACCAACGATGGGTCGGATGATGGATCCGGACATCGTTTACATACATTTAAGTGAGATCCGGCTTCAAAAAAGTACATAAATATCACTTATGTGGTAATAACTCGAGACAGGGTTGCCAGATCTTCTATGTTTTGGACTCTTTGGAAAGCCCTTTCAATTGCCTAACCAACGATGGGTCGGATGATGGATCCGGACATCGTTTACATACATTTAAGTGAGATCCGGCTTCAAAAAGTACATAAATTTCACTGAAGTGGTAATAACTCGAGACAGGGTTGCCAGATCTTCAATGTTTTGGACTCTTTGGAAAGCCCTTTCAATTGCCTAACCAACGATGGGTCGGATGATGGATCCGGACATCGTTTACATACATTTAAGTGAGATCCGGCTTCAAAAAAGTACATAAATATCACTTATGTGGTAATAACTCGAGACAGGGTTGCCAGATCATCAATGTTTTGGACTCTTTGGAAAGCCCTTTCAATTGCCTAACCAACGATGGGTCGGATGATGGATCCGGACATCGTTTACATACATTTAAGTGAGATCCGGCTTCAAAAAGTACATAAATTTCACTGAAGTGGTAATAACACGAGACAGGGTTGCCAGATCTTCAATGTTTTTGACTCATTGGAAAGCCCTTTCAATAACCTAACCAACGATGGGTCGGATGATGGATCCGGACATCGTTTACATACATTTAAGTGAGATCCGGCTTCAAAAAAGTACATAAATTTCACTGAAGTGGTAATAACTCGAGACAGGGTTGCCAGATCTTCAATGTTTTGGACTCTTTGGAAAGCCCTTTCAATTGCCTAACCAACGATGGGTCGGATGATGGATCCGGACATCGTTTACATACATTTAAGTGAGATCCGGCTTCAAAAAGTACATAAATTTCACTGAAGTGGTAATAACTCGAGACAGGGTTGCCAGATCTTCAATGTTTTGGACTCTTTGGAAAGCCCTTTCAATTGCCTAACCAACGATGGGTCGGATGATGGATCCGGACATCGTTTACATACATTTAAGTGAGATCCGGCTTCAAAAAAGTACATAAATATCACTTATGTGGTAATAACTCGAGACAGGGTTGCCAGATCTTCTATGTTTTGGACTCTTTGGAAAGCCCTTTCAATTGCCTAACCAACGATGGGTCGGATGATGGATCCGGACATCGTTTACATACATTTAAGTGAGATCCGGCTTCAAAAAGTACATAAATTTCACTGAAGTGGTAATAACACGAGACAGGGTTGCCAGATCTTCAATGTTTTTGACTCATTGGAAAGCCCTTTCAATAACCTAACCAACGATGGGTCGGATGATGGATCCGGACATCGTTTACATACATTTAAGTGAGATCCGGCTTCAAAAAAGTACATAAATATCACTTATGTGGTAATAACTCGAGACAGGGTTGCCAGATCTTCAATGTTTTGGACTCTTTGGAAAGCACTTTCAATTGCCTAACCAACGATGGGTCGGATGATGGATCCGGACATAGTTTACATACATTTAAGTGAGATCCGGCTTCAAAAAGTACATAAATTTCACTGAAGTGGTAATAACACGAGACAGGGTTGCCAGATCTTCAATGTTTTTGACTCATTGGAAAGCCCTTTCAATAACCTAACCAACGATGGGTCGGATGATGGATCCGGACATCGTTTACATACATTTAAGTGAGATCCGGCTTCAAAAAAGTACATAAATATCACTTATGTGGTAATAACTCGAGACAGGGTTGCCAGATCTTCAATGTTTTGGACTCTTTGGAAAGCCCTTTCAATTGCCTAACCAACGATGGGTCGGATGATGAATCCGGACATCGTTTACATACATTTAAGTGAGATCCGGCTTCAAAAAAGTACATAAATATCACTTATGTGGTAATAACTCGAGACAGGGTTGCCAGATCTTCAGTGTTTTGGACTCTTTGGAAAACCCTTTCAATTGCCTAACCAACGATGGGTCGGATGATGGATCCGGACATCGTTTACATACATTTAAGTGAGATCCGGCTTCAAAAAAGTACATAAATATCACTTATGTGGTAATAACTCGAGACAGGGTTGCCAGATCTTCAGTGTTTTGGACTCTTTGGAAAACCCTTTCAATTGCCTAACCAACGATGGGTCGGATGATGAATCCGGACATCGTTTACATACATTTAAGTGAGATCCGGCTTCAAAAAAGTACATAAATATCACTTATGTGGTAATAACTCGAGACAGGGTTGCCAGATCTTCAGTGTTTTGGACTCTTTGGAAAACCCTTTCAATTGCCTAACCAACGATGGGTCGGATGATGGATCCGGACATCGTTTACATACATTTAAGTGAGATCCGGCTTCAAAAAAGTACATAAATATCACTTATGTGGTAATAACTCGAGACAGGGTTGCCAGATCTTCAATGTTTTGGACTCATTGGAAAGCCCTTTCAATTGCCTAACCTACGATGGGTCGGATGATGGATCCGGACATCGTTTACATACATTTAAGTGAGATCCGGCTTCAAAAAGTACATAAATTTCACTGAAGTGGTAATAACACGAGACAGGGTTGCCAGATCATCAATGTTTTGGACTCATTGGAAAGCCCTTTCAATTGCCTAACCTACGATGGGTCGGATGATGGATCCGGACATCGTTTACATACATTTAAGTGGGATCCGGCTTCAAAAAAGTACATAAATATCACTTATGTGGTAATAACTCGAGGCAGGGTTGCCAGATCTTCAATGTTTTGTACTCATTGGAAAGCCCTTTCAATTACCTAACCAACGATGGGTCGGATGATGGATCCGGACATCGTTTACATGCATATAATTGAGATCCGGATATTTGTGAAAACACATTTTTATACATAACTTTTGAACTACTTATCGAAACTTCAAACAATTCAATAGCGATGTATGGGACCCTAAACCAAGTCGAATGCAACTGGTTTGGTCAAAATCGGTTCAGCCAGTGCTGAGAAAACTCAGTGAGAATTTTGGTCACATACATACATACACACACATACACACACACACATACACACACACATACACACACACATACACACACACAGACATTTGTTCAGTTTTCGATTCTGAGTCGATATGTATACATGAATGTGGGTCTAGGAGCTTTTAATCAAAAGTTCATTTTCAGAGCAGGATTATAGCCTTACCTCAGTGAGGAAGGCAAAACCGGCCGATTTCGACCATTTTTATTTTTTGTATTTTTTGATTTGGCTCAAACTTTGTGGGGGCCTTCCCTATGACCAAAGAAGCCATTTTGCATCATTAGTTTGTCCATATAAATTTCCATACAAATTTGGCAGCTGTTCATACAAAAATGGTACGTAAATATTCGAAAATCTGTAACTTTTGAAGGAATTTTTTGATCAATTTGGTGTCTTCGGCAAAGTTGTAGGTATTGTTAAGGACTATTTAGAAAAAAATAGGTACACGGAAAAAAAAATTTCCCGATTTTTTTATTAACTTTTTTTTCACAAAAACTCAAATTCCCAAAATACGTATTTTTTTGATTTTCGAGATTTTTTGATATGTTTTAGGGGACAAAAATCCGCAACTTTTGAGCTATAGAGAAACATGGTCAAAAAATCTGCCGCCGAGTTATGATTTTTTGAAAAAACTGGTGATTTTTGGAAAAAATCGAAATTTCATACATAAAATTTTTTTGACCTCATTTTTTTATGCAAAATTGAATTTGCAATCGAAAATAACTTTACAGATTTTTTGATAAAGGGCCCCGTTTTCAAGATATAGCCACCGAAAGTTTGATTTCAGCGAAAGATTTGCAGTTTTTCGATTTTTAAAAATAGTGACCATGAGTGACCATTTCTAAAAATATTTTTTTTGAATAGTTCAGAAAATTTGCTATAAAATTGTCTAAGAGACATTGAAGATTGGACCTCTGGTTGCTGAGATACAGCGGCTTAATGAAAAAGAAACACGAAAATTGAAGTTTTCTAAGTCTCTCCTTAACAACCCTCCATTTTCTAATGACGATATCTCAGCAACTAATGGTCCGATTTTCAATGTTAATACATGAAACATTCGTGAAATTTTCGAATCTTTTCGAAAAAAATATTTTGAAAAAAATTAAATCAAGACCAACATTTTAAAAGGACCACACATTGAATATTATGCCCATTTAAAATGCTAGTATTGATTTAAAAAATTTCAAAATATTTTTTTCGAAAAGATCGGAAAATTTCACGAATGTTTCATGTATTAACATTGAAAATTGAACCATTAATTGCTGAGATATCGTCATTAGAAAATGGTGGGCTGTTTGGGTGAGACTTAGAAAACTTCAATTTTCGTGTTTCTATTTGTAAAATATTTTTAGAAATGGTCACTCATGGTCACTATTTTTAAAAATCGAAAAACTGCAAATATTTCGCTGAAATCAAACTTTCGGTGGCTATATCTTGAAAACGGGGCCCTTTATCAAAAAATCTGTAAAGTAATTTTCGATTGCAAATTCAATCTTGCATAAAAAAATGAGGTCAAAAAAATTTTATGTATGAAATTTCAATTTTTTCCAAAAATCACCAGTTTTTCAAAAAATCATAACTCGGCGGCAGATTTTTTGACCATATTTCTCTATAGCTCAAAAGTTGCGGATTTTTGTCCCCTAAAACATATCAAAAAATCTCGAAAATCAAAAAATACGTATTTTGGGAATTTGAGTTTTTGTGAAAAAAAAGTTAATAAAAAAATCGGGAGATTTTTTTTTTCCGTGTACCTATTTTTTCTAAATAGTCCTTAACAATACCTACAACTTTGCCGAAGACACCAAATTGATCAAAAAATTCCTTCAAAAGTTACAGATTTTCGAATATTTACGTACCATTTTTGTATGAACAGCTGCCAAATTTGTATGGAAATTTATATGGACAAACTAATGATGCAAAATGGCTTCTTTGGTCATAAGGAAGGCCCCCACAAAGTTTGAGCCAAATCAAAAAATACAAATAAAATCCATTTCCGGTTTTGGTAGAGAATTGCTCCTGTATATTTAAACTGAAGATATTGCAAAAACTATTGGTTTGATTTTCAATGTAAAAAAATGAAAATTTTGAGAAGTTTTCTGATCTTTTCAATAAGGAAGAATTTCAAAATGTTCAATGATGAAGCTTGATTTCAAAATTACATTTATTAAAAAGATCAAAAAATCATATTGTAAAATGCGTAATTAATCATTGAAAATAGAATAGTTTCCGAGATATCGTCTTTTTAAAATTACAGACTAATTAGTGGACACTTAGAGAACTGATTTTCATTGATTTGAATTCTTTGTGAGGCTGAATCTCAGAAAGTAATTGTCAAATTTTCAAAGTCTTAAAGATATTTTTTAAGAAATTGCTTTAGTTATTAGAACAATTTTTTTAAAGGTGATTTCAAGAAGTATTCTTAACATACAAAAAATGAAATAAGAGAAAATTGTAACCTTAAAAAGACAATTGCTCCAAAATGGTGCAATTTATCGAAAATTTGGTAAAAGTACTTTTCGATTAGAATGGTTTAGGTTTTGAATAGCTTTGACAACATTATTGATATTTTTTTTTTCAGTAATTCAAATTTTTTTGAATCAGATTTTGTACCACCATAAACTGTGATGTTTTTTATGTTTCCCTGAAATATATAAAAAAAAATTAGAAAATAAAAAGTTCGTTTTTTGGTAGCCCAACTTTTCGCGATAAAAATTCAAATAAAAAAAAAACGGAAAAAATGTACATACAACTTTGCCGAAGAAACCAAATCGAGCAAAAAATTTCTTCTCTAGATACATAAATTTAAATTTACCAAAGCGTGTCATTTCGACGTCGTTGTGCTATCTTGTCGCACCCGTCATTTCGATGTTCCGAGAAAATCACGTTTTAATGTTTGACCTTGAATAAACAAAAACAAGAGCATGCAATGTAAACAAATATAAACACGTTTTTTTTTGGTTGACCATTCTTTGCATTGCCCCGAAGTTTGGTTGCCCCAGTCCCGAGTTGTAATTGAAAATGTTTACGGTAGTCGAGCTCGTATCTGTGTCAAACGCGTTCTGACCTGAAATCCCTTTGGCCAATTGTCGCACTTACATCAATTTTCAGGGAGTGACAAGATAGCACGACAAGATTGAAACTTCTTTCATAAGAAAAGTGACAAAAATGCACAAAGTTTTTTCGATTTTGATGGAATATCGCAGGATTGAAATCGAATCTTAGGGATCTGTGAAGGTCAAAAGGTGAAGCATTGTGAGCTGCACAAAATGGCGTTCTTAACTCAATTTGGCCCAAAATGCACGTACGACAAGTTAGAGATTCTATTTTTAGAGATTTTATTTTTTAAGTACCGTCATCAGGGGTGACATTGGATCTAGGGGGTGAGATTGGATCATACAAAAATGCTGAAATTTGTATGACTTTATCTCACCCCCAGTCCCAATGTCACCCCTGATGACGGTAGCTTAAAAGGTTTTTTTTGTGTATACTTGACTTATTTATTTAAATGAATTCAATTATTTGCTAGTGAAGTTCAAACGTTTTAAAACACGCAAATTTTAAATAAAATCTTAATGCAAAGAAACCTCGGGAACCAAAGTATTTCTATTTAAATAAAAAAAAAACTCAGCCACTCCAGCAAAAATGCAATCTTAAAAGGACATTTTTCTCTCTAAAACTCGTTGAAAAAGAAACCAACCCTGCTTAGCGAATGAATTACAGTTTAATCCCCGAACGGCAAAAAAAATACGCGCTTTGTGGCTAGCCTGGCCCACCCAACATTAGAAGGGTTTCCCATCTTATTTTTCCACTTAATTTTCCCCCGTCATCTTTCCCCGTTTAGAACAAAACAAACGTGCTCAATGAAAAGAAAAAAAAACAACGGCGATGAAAATTTTGATTGAACGAATTAACGTTTTCCACGGCTGGCCCTTTTTCCACCGTTCCCCTTTTCCATTCAGCCGAGTACGCCCCCGTTAAAAATTATGAAAATGTGATATTTATTCATTAACTTACGCCGTACATGGTGGACAGATTTTTTTTTCTACTTTTTTTCTATGCAGGTTGCTGCTCATCCCTTCGCAGTGCTGCTGCGGTGGTGAAAAGTTCCGTTCCATTACCGGAATTAATAGCTACCCTTAGAATGGGGTGGGGACGTAATTTTTTTTTTTTTTTGCTTTCTTTCAATATTTTTCCTTTGGTGCACGCTCAGTGATCTAATTTTATCTGGGTGGTTGGTGGTGAATAGAACAGATGACAGAGCAGAGACACACCATCTTCGCTGTCGTCTCCCAACGCAAAAGGATATTTTTAATGAACGAGATCAAAAATTTTTTAATTGAACTTTGAGCACGGACAGTTTTGCCTCATTTTTTTTTCTCCTTTTATGACTTGTTTAAGTAGGGATTAATCTGTTTCGGTGCACGCGTTTAATGCCGTTACGTGACGATTTTTGGGACCGTTTTTTTTTACTTTTGGCTATTCGGTTCGAGTTCAGGTCCTAGCGTAACGTACAACGGGATTATGTCAGCTTATGGGGAACATCTTTTCAACAAAGATTTCTCAAACATAATTTTAAGCATTGGGAAAATGAGACTGAATCTTTTTCGAAACTTGACTGATGACGATCGAAGATTGTGTTTGTAAATTCTAAAAGTTTTCGCTCTTTGATTATGATTAACCGGAAACTGGAGTGACATATAATAAATTTATTATTTTTTTATTTTTTCAAATATTATTCAAAAAGTAAGACTTGCCTACAGATTTATATTTTTGAAACATGAACAAGGGTAGACCTTATAATGTCCATGTACGTTTTTTGTTTTTTGTTTTTTGTTTTTTGTTTTTTGTTTTTTGTTTTTTGTTTTTTGTTTTTTGTTTTTTGTTTTTTGTTTTTTGTTTTTTGTTTTTTGTTTTTTGTTTTTTGTTTTTTTTTTGTTTTTTGTTTTTTGTTTTTTGTTTTTTGTTTTTTGTTTTTTGTTTTTTGTTTTTTGTTTTTTGTTTTTTGTTTTTTGTTTTTTGTTTTTTGTTTTTTGTTTTTTGTTTTTTGTTTTTTGTTTTTTGTTTTTTGTTTTTTGTTTTTTTGTTTTTTGTTTTTTGTTTTTTGTTTTTTGTTTTTTGTTTTTTGTTTTTTGTTTTTTGTTTTTTGTTTTTTGTTTTTTGTTTTTTGTTTTTTGTTTTTTGTTTTTTGTTTTTTGTTTTTTGTTTTTTTTTGTTTTTTGTTTTTTGTTTTTGTTTTTTGTTTTTTGTTTTTTGTTTTTTGTTTTTTGTTTTTTGTTTTTTGTTTTTTGTTTTTTGTTTTTTGTTTTTTGTTTTTTGTTTTTTTGTTTTTTGTTTTTTGTTTTTTGTTTTTTGTTTTTTGTTTTTTGTTTTTTTGTTTTTTGTTTTTTGTTTTTGTTTTTTGTTTTTTGTTTTTTGTTTTTTGTTTTTTGTTTTTTGTTTTTTGTTTTTTGTTTTTTGTTTTTTGTTTTTTGTTTTTTGTTTTTTGTTTTTTGTTTTTTGTTTTTTGTTTTTTGTTTTTTGTTTTTTGTTTTTTGTTTTTTGTTTTTTGTTTTTTGTTTTTTGTTTTTTGTTTTTTGTTTTTTGTTTTTTGTTTTTTGTTTTTTGTTTTTTGTTTTTTGTTTTTTGTTTTTTGTTTTTTGTTTTTTGTTTTTTGTTTTTTGTTTTTTGTTTTTTGTTTTTTGTTTTTTGTTTTTTGTTTTTTGTTTTTTGTTTTTTGTTTTTTGTTTTTTGTTTTTTGTTTTTTGTTTTTTGTTTTTTGTTTTTTGTTTTTTGTTTTTTGTTTTTTGTTTTTTTTTTTTTGTTTTTTGTTTTTTGTTTTTTGTTTTTTGTTTTTTGTTTTTTGTTTTTTGTTTTTTGTTTTTTGTTTTTGTTTTTGTTTTTTGTTTTTTGTTTTTTGTTTTTTGTTTTTTGTTTTTTGTTTTTTGTTTTTTGTTTTTTGTTTTTTGTTTTTTGTTTTTTGTTTTTTGTTTTTTGTTTTTTGTTTTTTGTTTTTTGTTTTTTGTTTTTTGTTTTTTGTTTTTTGTTTTTTGTTTTTTGTTTTTTGTTTTTTGTTTTTTGTTTTTTGTTTTTTGTTTTTTGTTTTTTGTTTTTTGTTTTTGTTTTTTGTTTTTTGTTTTTTGTTTTTTGTTTTTTGTTTTTTGTTTTTTGTTTTTTGTTTTTTGTTTTTTGTTTTTTGTTTTTTGTTTTTTGTTTTTTGTTTTTTGTTTTTTGTTTTTTGTTTTTTTGTTTTTTGTTTTTTGTTTTTTGTTTTTTGTTTTTTGTTTTTTGTTTTTTGTTTTTTGTTTTTTGTTTTTGTTTTTTGTTTTTTGTTTTTTGTTTTTTGTTTTTTGTTTTTTGTTTTTTGTTTTTTGTTTTTTGTTTTTTTGTTTTTTGTTTTTTGTTTTTTGTTTTTTGTTTTTTGTTTTTTGTTTTTTGTTTTTTGTTTTTTGTTTTTTGTTTTTTGTTTTTTGTTTTTTGTTTTTTGTTTTTTGTTTTTTTGTTTTTTGTTTTTTGTTTTTTGTTTTTTGTTTTTTGTTTTTTGTTTTTTGTTTTTTGTTTTTTGTTTTTTGTTTTTTGTTTTTGTTTTTTGTTTTTTGTTTTTTGTTTTTTGTTTTTTGTTTTTTGTTTTTTGTTTTTTGTTTTTTGTTTTTTGTTTTTTGTTTTTTGTTTTTTGTTTTTTGTTTTTTGTTTTTTGTTTTTTGTTTTTTGTTTTTTGTTTTTTGTTTTTTGTTTTTTGTTTTTTGTTTTTTGTTTTTTGTTTTTTGTTTTTTGTTTTTTGTTTTTTGTTTTTTGTTTTTTGTTTTTTGTTTTTTGTTTTTTGTTTTTTGTTTTTTTGTGTTTTGGTTTTTGTTTTTTGTGTTTTGGTTTTTGTCCTTTGTTTTTTTGTTTATCTAAACACGTAACGTAAGTATCATGAAATCTACATTATGTGTAACCTCTGAGAATCAGTCATCGAATTGCTCAAACGCTTTCAAAAGCCTGCCGATAAAGCTTTCAAGCTAATGAATTTGTCGTGTAGCTTCCAGCCCGATGGCTCCAGACACCTACAGCACAACACTTCAAAAACAATCAGGATTTCCAAACCTTTTCTTGCTTACCACCACCGTCCCCGTCGGCTGCGCTTTCGTAGGTGTACTTGTTGATAATTTGATAATACCGGCACGATAAGAAGTGAACACCCTTGCCGGGGACTTGTTTGATTGATATCCGCGTTTACCATTTTTCAATCACGAAAATTGGACGATTCCGTGAAGAGCCTTGTACGATTCGTTTGCGACGCCGCGGCCCCTCAACGGGCACTTTATCTAGCTGTTTGAATGGTACTTGGGCAGTGTTGCTGTTATTGAACTTAACTTTTAAGTTGAAAAATCTTATTCTGGTGTTCAATGTTCTAAATTACTTCAACCATTGTGGAAATTCAAAGAAATGTTTTGTTTTCATCGTTGAACATAGTGGCAATCACTCCTTATAACTGAAGGAGCATTTCTGGGGAAGGTGGCTAAAGAAATGGACAATGACACTATATGATGATGATAAGACCAAGTGCTCAATGTTGGATACTGAGGCGGCTTTTTCAGCTCTTTCCTAGAGCAGTGTTTGCCAGAAATTCGAAAAGTCTGTTAACACTATCAGAGAGAAGATATCGGACACGGTTTGTCAGTTATTATTGTGGCGTGATTAAAAGTGTTTTTTGGTCATTTTCAGAAAAAAATATTCCTGTAAATGATGTTAGACTTTTGTCATGATTTTTTTTTAAATATGCCTACGAAATTTAATTTAACAACCTCCATTCTGAATCGTAACACCACATAAAAACCAAATTGTTAACGCATGCTGCTCATTTCAGCGCCATCAATTAAAGCACAAGCCACATAATTTCATCATTTTCAAATATTGACTTTTTGCTGGGGCCGTGACTTATTGATTTTCCCAGTGGTTTCCACCTTCCACCCATGATGTGATGGCCATCCAAACTGTCCCCGTGTTGTGGCTTTTCCTGCCCAGCCGCCAGCCTTCAGTCAGATATTTTTGTGCTTTTGTGGCGCAGGGAGAAACACTATTTCGATTCATGCCACAGCATCCTGCTGTCAGTTTGATGTCAACGCGCCCAAGGGGAAGGGCATTTTTGTACCTTGCGGAAACGTCTCCCAGTCTTACCTCCCTTCACGGGAAGACTCATTTCCCTCTTCCGGTGGGTAGCTTTACGCTCTCGATGACGGTTATTGACATGGTCTGTTTGAGGGTTTTCCTATTTGCCAGATCGATGGGCCGGAATGGAACTGTATGTGACTGGTCTCCGATGGTTATCGATTTTTGGGGCTGAAAATAACCGTCGAGAACGGCCATTTTAGAATATTTGTTTTAGCTTGATTTTAAATTGTGATAGTTTCCATTGATTTCCTCATTTATCTTCATTGACAAGCCAATTTACATCAGACTTAATTCCATTGAAAGACAACAATAGCTAATACAATCACCGGTAATCGAAACCCCAACTGCAGCACTTATCAGTGCTCGAAAGCCGCACATCCAACCATCTTCTTTTCCAGCCCGTTCTAAATTATCTGCTTACGCCATAAGCACTCACTCAATATTGATTAATTTTTCGGAAACATGTCAGGTCCGTGCTCAGGTGATAAGATTTAAACAGCCCGATAATGGCTTTGATTTGATTTTCGTTTTAATTTATTTGGCTATCCGCGGGCGGCTCGTTTTCTGTCACTGGCTTTTTTTTCATTTGAACCGCTCCTGATTTTGATCTTAGCCAACGATTTTGGTTCACGCGTTTTGTCCATTTAATCAGACCATGTAGCACCGTCGTGTCTCTTCAATCATCAAAAAGGCGTTGCAAGGCGGCACAATTGTCGCAATCGTCCAACTGGAGGAAGATAACGAAATACTTTGAAGGATTTTAAGGTGAAATTGTTATGTTTTCCTTGGAAAAATAGCAAACGTTTCAATTTAAAAAAAAAAAATATTTATATTTATAAATCAGAAAAAATACAACACTTCACTGTTATTGCTAAAAACAAAATTAATGTGAATACAAACCAAACATTTCCATGACTTATATTTAAACGTACTACAAATATATATGGAAATTCCACGTCAAACCAGCAGAATCCAGATCAAAAGTGCTCTGATTTGGATCAAAGTTGGCATGGAAGTTCCTTGGCTAAAATTAATAGACCTGTATTTTTTTGTATGAATAAAAAAAAAATCTCTGAAGCTGCGATAATTTGAAAATTGACCAATACTTTTATAAGTATCAAAAGTTTGGTATTTCAATAAGTAGCCCATTATACCAACTTTCTTTTGAAACGTGGTGAGCTCAAATTGGTTCAGCCATTCTAGAGATATGATTTTTTTTGAAAAATGTGGTTTTAGACCACTTCGTTGTTGTTTGGAACATCATTCAGCTTTACTTTAACTACTTTAAAAAAAATACTTATAATATGGGTTTAAAAACTTGGAAAATTTTTGTGTTCAAATATTGGTACCGTAAACCGGGGTGACTTTGATAGGATTTCAATTTGTTTTTGGAATATTTTCCAACAGGTAACGATTTTCAATATTATTATTTTTAAAACATATACTGGGGTAAGCCACACAAAGTCCATGCTCTATATTGGAAAAAAAAATTAATGTTGTTTAGAAAAATAGTTACGTTGAAAATTCTTAGTTTAAATTCCTGGGTGACTTTGATAGTCATAGTTTTTCTTGTTTAAATCATATTAAAGATGTTCAAACTTTATTTGTACGTTAAATATACCATCGCTAAAGTAGCTGATATACCGTAAACCGGGGTGACTTTGATAGGATTTCAATTTATTTTTGGAATATTTCCCAACTAGCAAGGTTTTTCTCAAGATCATTATTTTTAAAACATGTACTGGGGTAGGCCACACAAAGTCCATGCACTATTTCTGAAAAAAGTTTTTTTTTTCTATAATGTTTAGAAAAATAGTTCCGTTAAAAAATCTCATTTTAAATTCCGGAGTGACTTTGATAGTCATAGATTTTCTTGTTAAAATCAGATTAAAGGTGTTCAAACTTTATTTTTAGGTAAAATGTACCATCACTTAGGTTGCTAATATAGTTTTAAAGAAAAAAAATCTATGTTTATATTTAGTTAACTAAGTTTTTAGGTTTTTTAACAACATTCATATAAATTTTAGGTAAAATTGTTTAAAAGTCGGAATTTTGCCTGAAATTCGTTAAACCTAGTATTGTTTATAAAATTATCGATTTATATTGCATTTTAAACTGAATTCGAAGCACGAATCACAAGTTTTCACATTTTATATGAAATTTGTTCAACTGAAATTGCCTATAAATTTGAAGATTTTTTTGAATTATGTTTCAAAAACACATATTATTTAATATTTACAAAATTATTTTCCGGAAATGCATTCCATTTTCCGATTTAAAATCATGTTCTTGAGAAAATCATGACACTTTCCGAAGTTTAAAATAATTCCTTTCATCAACATTTTCTTAATAATAGTTAACTAACTTTTTAAACTTTTCAAAATGTTAAGAAAAGTTCTTCTTGACGTAATTTGAGTACTTCTCTACCACGGTCAGTATGATGCCAAGCCATTCCGTACGTATTTAATTTGTACTCTTCATTTTGCGGAAAAATCTCAAACCTATCAAAGTCACCCCATTTTACGGTAGTTTTAAAGAAAAAAAAATCAATGTTTGTATTAAGTAAACTAAGTTTAAAAGCTTTTTAACAAAATACGTATAAATTTTAGGTAAAATTCTTAAAAAGTCGGAATTTTGCCTGAAATTTGTAAAAACTAATTTTGTTTATAAAATTATCAATTTATATTGCATTTTATATGGTTTCGAAGCACGAATCACAAGTTTTCACATTTTACATGAAATTTGTTCAACTGAAATAGCCTATAAATTTGTAGATTTTGTTTGATTGTTTTTCGAAAATACATATTATTTATTATTTATGAACTTATTTAACCTTCTCCCAGTGGAAAATTGTCCAAAGAATCCGAAAATGCATTCCGTTTTCCAAATCAAAATCATGTTCATTGAGAAAATCATGACACTTTGAGAAGTTTAAAATAATTACTTTCATCAACATTTTCTTTACTATAGTTCACTATCTTTTTAAACATTTCAAAATGTTATGAAAAGTTCTTTTTGAGGTACTTTGAACACTTCTTTACCACGGTCGGTATGATTCTAAACAATTCCGTACGTATTTTAATTGTACTCTTCATTTTGCGAAAAAATCTATCAAAGCTATCAAAGTCACCTCGTTTTACGGTATAAATGGAAATTCAATTAATTGTTTTTTTAAACCTTAAAAAACCCACAGGTTAAAAAATCATTCCACCTTGAAACGGTTCTATCAAAAGACCAGGGTTTCAAAAAGAACCGCCGCTCTTTTTTTGTGAACCATGTTTCATTTGCTCTTCTTATTGAACCGGCTCTTTGAGCGGCTCATAAAATACATAAAATGGATGCAAATCGAGAAAATTTTAAGCTATATATTCTTAGCGAAGCCATGTTTGAAAGTATGGCACGGAGCGACGGCGCCGAATACCCATGTTTATACAAAGAATTTTAGAGCGCCCGCTGTGGGATTCGAACCGGCGACCTCTGGATTGTGAGTCCAGTGCGTGGTCCGATTGATCCACACGGGCGGGACTTTTTTCAATTTAAAATGTATTTTTTTAAATGAAAGACTTTATTTTTAATATGATTCAATAATTGCAATCTGCTTTAAATGCATTATTTTACCTCAAAAGTCAAAAATATTGACCAAATATGGTCTGCAAGCCATTGAATAGGAGAGGAGTTTTTTCATAAATCTGCTCCTTTCGTTATTCCCTAGTTATTTCCTTCTGCTCGGGAATGCATTTCATTTCAATATATATCATCATCATTATATTTCACTCTTAATCGTTATCATAGTTATATTTTTTTAGTGTCACGTTCAAAATTGTTCAAGAATATTTATAATTTATTCAATAATAATGTAGAATGGACCAAAAATAGAACTTTCTGTTATCTTATCAAAAGCATATCGAAGTAATTTTAACATGTTTTACGAACCGTTAAATTTCCGGGAAATTTTGTGTGAATTTTGCAATTTTTGAGCGTGAAAAATCACTAAACCTAGTAATGTGTATTCTTTTGCTGCCTTTTGTAAGATATTTCCGGATGGTTTTGTTTATTTTTTGTTTTGTTTAGTTTGATTTCTACATAATTTTTTTTATTAATTTATTCAAGATCTCAGGACTAACTACTACTTTAAAGTTCAATTCAAAGCACAAACATAAATTGGTAAGCATTCTTCTTTCTGATTATTTCTGAAATTCACAAATAATTCGTTCAAACCTATTATGCAGTTTCAACCCCAACTTTGATTATGTGGTAATTTTAAAGAAAGCTAGAAATTTGGTAAATTTAATTCGGAAACTTTGTATTCGAGGTCAAATATTGGTGAAATGTATAATAAGAGTCTCTCAAAACATATTCGTTGCCGTCGTGCTAACTGTCGCACGTGCATTTTGTGCCAAATTGAGTTAAGAACGCCGTTTTGTACAGCTAACAATGCCTCACCATTTGACCTTCACAGATCCCCAAAATTCGTTTTTAATCCTGAGATATTCAATAAAAACCACTTTACATATAAAAGAAGTTTCAATCATGTCGTGCTATCTTGTCACTCCCTGAAAATTGATGTAAGTGCGACAATTGGCCAAAGGGATTTCAGGTCAGAACGCGTTTGACGCACGTACAAGTTAGACTACCGTAAACATTTGTAATTATAACTCGGGACTCCAGCAACCAATTTCAACCAAACTTCGGGACAATGCACAGAATGGTCAACCAAACAAAACGTGTTTGTTATTGTTTACATTGCGTGCTCTAGTTTTTGTTTATGCAAGGTCAAACATTAAAACGCGTTTTTCTCGGAACGTCAAAATGGCGGGTGCGACAAGATAGCACGACAGCGTCGATATTCATAAGAAATTTGATGGATATCAACATGAATCCATACATTTTCAGCGACCTTGCTGAAGAAATATCCAAGAAAATCGCTAAACAAATATTCATTAAAAATAAGTGGCTCTAGACCCACGACAAAATAACTCGGTATACCACGGAAAATATCGGGTCAGACACCATTTTTAATAGAATAAATGGATGTTAATCTTAATCTTCTCGGAAAAATACACCGTGTGTACACATTTTTGAAGAAAAAGTTGACAATACATAATATTTAAAAGTACAAAATTAAAACAAATTTTGTATAGAGCTCCGAGAATATAAATAATTGCTTCTTCTAGGCTTCTGGCGGTGATGGACAGTAAACCAAGCTCAAGCTAAGTTTGTTAAAAAATTGAAGCACGTTATATTCAAATTTATATTCTGGAATTTTAAGGCTTTTTTATGATTCAGTAAACCCAGGCTGGTAATCACTCAAAGATAATTGACGGCGCCAACACGTCGTCAGCATTGGTCCGATTTACCCTAATTGGGGCCCCCATTAGCTCGATTTACGTGTCACTGCAGTGAGGGCCAAGCCTTCCTGTCACTCATCACATCAAACAACCGTCGAGTCGCCGTCGCCGTGGTGTCACCAAAACACGAATTACGACGCCTGCCGCACGGTCATTCGCCGTGGCGTCGCTCATGACCAAACCTTCGGCGCCGATTATAACCAAGTTATCGCTCTCCCCCACCAGGGGGGACTCGTCAAGAGGCCTTTTCCGTAGTCGCGCAGGGGATCTGGTTGAGCTTCGAGCGTGTGCGGGGGCGTTGCCCAAGGACAGACTCCAGAATCTCCGGATAAAACCCGCCTCTCTCTCGCAATCGAGCAGCGAACCGAAGCTTTGCTGAAAACGGCGCATGCTCCCCACCCGGGAGACGGATTCTCCCCAACTCCACTGCTTGTGCTGCTGCTGTTGGAACAGATAAGAAAGAGATTTCCCGAGATTCCCCCTCCAAGTTTGCTTGGCCTTGTTGGAGTATTAGTATCCTCCTAGAGCGCATCCACATAAGCTTCCGCTGGAGACTACCGCCGCTCTGTTGGATAGCTTGGCGAAAAGCTCTTCCTCTCCTTGTTTTTTTTTTCTTATGTAGTCAACCTTCAGTACATAAAGCTTGGTGTTGTGGAAATTCGATGGTGTGGGAAAATCGTGTTTCCTCTTTTTTCTTCGCATTTCTCGGAACTGCCAAGTTCCACATAAAGGATATTTTTTTATCTTTCCCATGAAGACCCTACTACTTTATGTGGAGGAGCGCTCGTGATCGTGATAGCTTAAGCATAAAAAGTTGTACTTTATTAGTAAATGAAAGAAAATGGTGCACATAAATGATGGCTCCTTTCCCTCGTCGGTATCATTATCAAAGCGAAGACGCCTTCGCGTGTAATGCACTTTGGTCGTTCTACAGCTAATTAGGTGGGGCTTCATTTTTCTTTGGGCTTTGGTGCGACAAACTGGAAAGGTATTTACTCAATGCAACAAAAAGGGGATACTTTTTTGTGAGTTACTTGTAAGTCTAATAAAAACCCTTTCGTTATTTCATTAGTTTATACATTTTTCATAACTTTGATTTTAATCAATTGATTACACTGACCAACAAAATTTCTGCGCAGACTCAACTCGAGTGGAAGCATGAAGTTTGTGGTCCCCAGAAACACGTGCACTTTGAATTTTTCAAAAATATTTAGTCTGGGCCGAATGGTTTTTCTCCAAAGTTTGTATGGAGAATTAGTGCTGTTCGCTACTCCCACATATTGCATGCAATTTTTGGATTGTATGCAACAGCGACGAACCGCCCTAATTCTCCATACAAACTTTGGAGAAAAACCATTCGGCCCAGACTAAATATTTTTGAAAAATTCAAAGTGCACGTGTTTCTGGGGACCACAAACTTCATGCTTCCCCTCGAGTTGAGCCTGCGCAGTCATTTTTGTCATATTTTGTTGGTCAGTGTTATTCAAATCAAGTTTCATAGAGACAAAACATTGTATTTTCAATAACATCGGCATGTTTGATGTTTGGCATCGTGAAAGACTTTTACTGGGTGAAGTATTTTGTCACAACAGCAACTTTTTTTTTAAGATTTTTACCGATTTTATTGGATTAGTGCGCTGACCACGGGGACGCGCTGTCTTGTTTTTGCATGCTCATTTTCATTTCTTTTGTGTCGCTGTTTGTGTGCTTGGGTGCGTGGTTATTATAATTAAATAATGGCATCATTAGTGCTGAGCGAGTTGTGGCGCTATAACCACGGCATGTAATGTCCTGGGCATCTGTGGAAATACGATGTCCCATCCCAGTGGGTCCCAAAACAACACATGGAACATGGACACTTTTCCAGCAAAGGATTAATGTTTAAAAAAAACTGTATCGTAAATTGAAAATCATATACTAATAACTTCCATTATCTCATCAACAGTGAGCGAGTTGTGGCGCTATAACCACGGCAAATAGTGTCCTGGGCATTTGTGGAAATACAATGTCCCATCCTTGAGGGTCCCGGAGCACCAAAACTTCTTAGCATGGTGCTCCCAACGAATAATAACCTAAAACCAAAACTCGGAGCGTATGGTGGTGTGTCCCCACGCTTCTTCCTCCCCTGTAGATTCAGAACTGTATTGTGGTTTGAACACACACCCCGTGCTCAAACTCAATCCAATTCAACGAATCATCTCTGCGGTAAACTTTACGCAGTAGGCCTGGCCGGTTTAACGTTTTGTGATGTTTCAATGCATTCTATTGCAATGGTACACTACAAATGTTAATAAATGACAAGAAGAGGCTAGGCGTCATCTAACCTAAGGCACTCTCCAGGATCCCTTCGAAAGATTGGCTGCGCTAGGGTTTGATTAGATTAGATTAGATTAGATTAAGATTTTTACCGATTTTATTGGATAGATGGAAAAGTACTGGATATTGAGAGAAAAATGAAAATATTTGTGAAATCTCATAATAATAATCTTTGCACAAATGATCATCAAAATATGTAAACTGTTAAATTCTCTTGCCCGGATACCGGTTACGGCATTTTAAGACTTTATCTATGCCTTCAGATTGTGGAAAACAGTTTGCAGAAAAAATGCAATAATACAATATCAGTTTGTTCAATTTAAGCTGAGATTTATGCAATTTCATAAAATATAAAAATTGCTTTTTTCAAAATTATGTAGGGTAGGGTAGTCATCAATTCGACACTTCTGGTTTTCCAACTTTCAACGATTTTTCAAATTTTTCCATCAGCATGTTTTAATAAGCTTTTTGTTGCATTTTTTTTCTTTTAATGTGTTCTAACATTGACCAAAATATGAGACCGATCCGACATCTACAGCCAGAGTTATTCAACTGTCTCATTGTAGACGCACTTGGCAATGGGACATTAGGGTGTAATATGGTTACATGGAAAAAAATAAAGTTGTTCAAATTTAGTGAGCACAGCAACTTTTCAGTTCCTTTCGGGGTCCTAAACAACTCCTCAAAGTTTAAGAACGATTGGTTAAGTCCCCACTTTGCGCAAAGCGATTCAATTTTTCCATATAAATTTGTATGGGGAAACCATTTTTTTGGATTTTGATATTCGAAAAATCCACGTTTCACGCTATATTATAACCGGATTCATATTTGGTTGCTCTGGAATGTGCTCTACAACTTTCCGAAGACAGTATGGAGCTAACTTGCTCCTATAAAAAGATACAGCGTTTTCAAAACTCGTCTAAAACGTGTTTTTTGCTCGAAAATCACGTTTTAGACGAGTTTTGAGAACGCTGTATCTTCTTTCAGGAGCAAGTTAGCACCAAACTCTCTTCGGGAAAGTTGTAGAGCACCTTCCAGAGCATCCGAATATGAATCCGGTTTTGATATCGCGTAAAACGTGGATTTTTTAAATATCAAAATTCAAAAAAATGGTTTTTCCCATACAAATTTATATGGAAAATTGAATCGCTTTGCGCAATGTGAGGACTGAATCAATCGTTCTCAAACTTTGAGGAGTTGTTTAGGACCCCAAAAGGAACTGAAAAATTGCTGTGCTGGAAAATCGATTTTGTTATTGCACCCTAATGGGACATCTGGGGAACAATGAGACACTCCACGAAAATCAACTTTTTTTCTAGTAAAACATCATGTTTTTAAGAATACAAAGAGACGAGTTGTTCCTTTTAATTCCGCTATATATTTTTAATATCTTGACAGATACGTATTTCGTCTACTACTTGCAGACTTCATCAGTGTTCTGTTCTCGACTGAAGGTTCATCGCTGGTGTATCCGTATTTGTAGTTACTGTAGGTACTACCTTTGGTGCCTGTATAGGTAACAGCTTAAACAGCCACGTTGAGCCGTTACCTGTATCCTTGTTGAGTAAACGTTTGTTGCCTGCCTTGAAGATTTCCAAACTTTCGGCGACAGCAAGCTTCGATGGGTTCGTGATGTGTCTTAAGATGACCGCGTCGCTAGTTGTGATGTTATGTTTCTCCTTGATGATGTGTTCGGCTACTGCTGACTTGAAATGGGGGACAAATCCTTTCCGTATTTCCTCCTTGGCAATTCTGACATCGGTGTCTAAATGTTCGCCCAACCTGGTTTGCAGCAATCTCTTAGTTTGTCCAATGTAGCTCATATCACAGTGGCCGCAGGATACCTCGTAAATGCCGGGTTTGCCTAAAGTCGGTATGGGGTCTTTCGTTGAACCTAAGATGGATTCCAACTGGTTGTTTCTACTGCTGAACACTAAATCGATGCCAAATTTAGCCAGTTTTTGTCGTAATGGGCGTGTTATCCTGTAGTCGAATTCTACTGCTGCTCTTCGTAGTGGCTCTACTGGTGGTGTAAGGGTTGTGAGTGACGTTCTGTGGAGTTTTCTTTTCTTCTTATCGATGATTGCTTGGATAGTTGTTCTGCTGTAACCGTTGATTTCCGCTGTTTCAAAAATGTACTCCAATTCTTTTTGTTTTCCTGCTTCGCTGAGGGGTAAAGTTGTCATCCTATGTATGAAATAATGGTATGCTGCCATCTTTTGTTGGAATGAATGGTTCGACGTGGCTGGGATTGTTCTTCTGGTGTTTGTTGGCTTCCTGTAGATCTCGAAAGAAAACGAAGATGGGCAACCTGGTTCTCTTAGGATCAGGATGTCTAAGAAAGGTAACTTTCCTTCGACTTCCATTTCGTAAGTGAACTTGATGCTTCTGCGTGCACTGTTTATGGTGTCCAGTACCGTTGTTAGTGAATCTCTTTTGATGATGCAGAAGACGTCATCCACGTATCTCCACCAACGTTCTGGTAGTAGGTTTTTGGTCTGTAGTTCGTGTTCCAAAGCAGCCATATAAACATCGCTCAGGAACGGTGACAGTGGGTTACCCATCGATGCTCCCATCCTCTGTTGGTAGATGCAATCCCTGAACTGGAAGTAGCTCTGTTCCATGCATATGACTTGCTTTGAACATTTTAGAGCCAACATGAAACTTTAATTAACAAAAGTTATACTAAAAAGTGTAAAAAATTTGAAAAATCCATATATTTATACAAATTAACTTTGTATTTTTGGTTAAATGAAGTTAAAACTCTATCAATATGCCAAAAATCACTTTCAATTCATGTTTTGAAAGAATTACATAGATTTTGATAACTATATTTAAGAAAAATCAAAGTGTCTCATTGTTACCCATGGGCTGAAAGGAGCGGGGAACAATGAGACAGCCCTGGATTCTGGGTATATTCTAAATGTTGGTCAAACATAATGAAAGGAAATTGTAGCCCAACTCAATCCCTATGGAACGTCGAAAGAAATTTGAACAAATATTAGTTTTGGTGTAAATGGCAGCCTACGAGCGAAAAAGTAATTTTTGTCCATAATTTACCTTTACACCCCAGAATCAAACATTTATGAATAACTTTTCAAGGGAGCGTCCATAACCAAAGCCACTATTATGGCAATTTAATTTATCTTTTACACGATTGGATTTTCCTACTGAGATGTTCTGATCCCTCATAATAGTTTTGTTAAATCATTGTCGTCATATTTAGATAAATATAATTTTCATTTTTCAGTAAAGTGATGTCATTAAAATCAACTGAGTAGGCAGTGCCCATGGTAATTAAATTTAGGAATTATAAAGCGATTCACTGTTCATTTTAGGAAATTGCTTATATATCTGTTAGTTACTAGTTCTGCATACAGTTTTCTACAATTTAATGCATCGATAATGTCTAAAAATGCCATAGTTTAATCGGCAAGAAGATCAACTTCCTTTTTTTTTAAATGAAAATCGCATTGTGCCTTCTTAGTTTAACATTTTAAATGATCGAATTTGTATTCAGGCTACATTTCAATGCACCTTTATGATCACAAAAAGTCTTTAATTTGATTTACGAGGTACTTCCAGCTAAGTTTTTGGGGCAATTTTAAACAAAGTTAGAACAAATGTTTGGATTGATAATGGTAATCTTTAAAGGTACTTAAGATATAAGTCGGTTACTAACCAAACCGTCTTAGTTGAAACATACTGTGGTCATGGCCAAGTATTGCTAAGACGGGGTTATTGATACATACATCCAATTTTAAACAAAGTAAAAAATTGAGACTTTTCCAAAGAAATTTTGTATAAAATCAATAAAAAAAAGATATAAAAAATCTATTTTCATAAATTGATTGATATTTTGATTTTTTTTTGGTATTAGCACAACTGTAATAATAAACAAGGCATTTTGTGATAATTTGTGCTTTAACTTTTTTTTAAATTGGGCTTTAAATTTGAAATCTTGTTTTAAACAACGCACTCATCAAGAACAGTTAATTCTGTTTGTTTTAATTCCAGTTTGAATAAATGCATCTTTACGTATTTATTAGGAAAATCCTTTTAATTTCATGTCATTTCGCAGGAAACGTAAAGTTTCTCGTCGAGGCCCAAATTTTACAGATTTCATGCTTTTTCGAAATCATGAAAATTCACTCTACCTAGTGATAACCAACATTTTTTTTTCTTTTTGTGGTTTTATCTCAGCGACTAGAGGTCTATTCATCAAATTTTACTTATTATTACATTGCCACTCCCTAGACCTCGGCCAGAGCCGAGGGATAACAACTTTTTTAAATATTTGCATCGGCCTCTAATATTTTTTTAAATTTATTGAAAACTAAGTAGAAAAAAAATCAAAAACAGTTCGCTTTATTGAAATTCATGTTCACTTCATTTACTTTGTAATTCCAAATCAAATTGAACATCTAAAAATAATGAAAAAAAAATCTGTCTTAGTTTGAATGTTCAAAAAAAGACAAGACTGCCAAATAGTTGTAACCGTTGATCACTCATAAAAATATGTCTAAAAATGGTAATGATCACAAATAATAGAAGTGCGCAAATATGTTTTAACGTGTTTTATTTTTTAATTTACATCTTTAAAATACTATCTTTCTGAAATTTGCTTTTAAAAGTATATCATTATAACAAAATTCGTATACTATCGCTTAACAAACGCTAAAAGTTTTCAACTAATTTGGTTACACCAGTTAAAAGATACACTAAATTATGTAAACAAAAATCTGAAAAGCACATGTCACAAGTGTGTTTCGAAAGTAAAATTGTACTACGTGTCACAAGTGTGCACAGAATTCCCATACAAACTAAAATAGGCTTAAATCAATAGTTTAACCGACTTAATAAGTATATTTTCAAAAACAAAAGAATGCATTGTCGTCAGAAAGTGTGTATCAACATAAATTTGTGAAAAACAAGAAAAAATTTCCACATTTTCCAACAACATGTATGACGTGTCACAAGTGTTCATGATCATTTTGATGATAAATTTGTCTATGTCACAAGTGTGTTTTGCTGTATCCGGGAAACGGAAGCGAGTTCCCAAAATTGGGTGAAAGCATCTTGTAGTGTTAATTGAGTATAGCAAAACGTCATCATTAACTCATTTTCGACCAAAATGGTCTATGCCACAAGATAGCACACAGCAGACGAAATAATGAATTCAATATTGAATTCGAATTTGAAAGATTCCTTCAGTATTGTCCAATCGAATTCTCGCAGCCGAAAACCAATCAACCAATAAACACTTCAAACTATCGACTTCTGGCTCCCCTTTCCCAAAAAGGCATTGATTTACTCGGCATTCCGGAACTGATTTCCGATAAGCTGATAACGTTTGGGCTCACTTTCCACGCGTTGAAGGTGCCGCTTTCTAACTCGTGGATGTTCACTTCCTATTTCTACACCTCGTAGCTTGCAACACAATTTCAAGAAGGCAATCGGAAGAATAAGTAACCTGGTAGAAGTTCAACTGATTGGGCCCTTCGGTCGAACATGAATTGACAATACGACTAATTGACAATGGCTGTGACTCGCTCAGTCGATCCCACCTTGGAGTGGGTGACTGTTGCTTGGGGTGAGTTTTTAAGCGATTTTATTTTTGTACTCAAATGTTTAAGCATGAATATTTAAATGTAAAATTAGTGTAACATCTTGCGTCGAAATCGTGCAAGATCACTCCATTGGACGGTTCCTTAAGAAAACAAACGATTTGGTCTATTTCGACACCTCGCCGATGACGACGATAGCTCAACCGGGGCTGAACGCAAATCGGGTCACACCTTTCTGTCATCGGCGGTGGTGCTCTGATTAGCATTTCGTTGGGATTGTACTAACTTACCTAATTTGTAATAGTTTTGTGTTTTCAAGAAGTTGTATCAACTAAATGTGGCAAAGCATAGTTTTAATTGAAATTGACGAATTTTGCCAAAACTCCTAATGTGGCACTAAAGCACAATGCCAACGACGTGAGCTCAGCACGATTCATACCTGTCCACCTGGGGAGGGTGCTTAACGGGTATGATGGAATATCTGTCCGGGACAAGAATGATGGCTTATCAAAGCCCGAGCTGTTTATATTTACTTTTGCGCCCGGAATGCCTTTAATCGAGCATCTCAGATAAACTGTCAGCTCCCGAAGTTTGTCTGTTTCCCGTGGACGCCGCATGGTAATTCGAGTATTTTAAATGTCTGAGCTAGGACAAGATATAATCCAACTTTTAGGGTGATTATGCAGAGGAATTTTACTAGCTGGTGTTATCCAAACTCGGGCAGATAAGCCTGATAAGCAGTTTATTGACGTTTTACAGCTAATTTAAGTTAAGAGCTTTCGTGATGAATCAAGGCCACAGATATGGTGTCACGCAATTTTTGTCAAACTTCTTTGGAAGCTGATTCGCGGGGAATTTGGTGTGGTTTGCTTGCATTTTGTATCATGAATAAAACTTTGCTTATCTCAAACGCGTTACAAACGCAATATATTTGAAGAAATGCGATTTTTCACAGAAACGCGATAATATTCAGAACTGGCGTAAGACGCTTTGTTTGACGTCGATGGGAAATTTTACTCTTCAAAGAAATTAGATTTGTGCCTGATTACTTAATAACCACTCAATGCACGTTAATAATATATTTGATAAAGTTTTGTTGGTCAAATTCTCATTATATTTAAACCATTGAAATCTCTTCGCTACAACGAATTTCAATTCAAACCAACCAAATCATTTCTCCAAGCTTCGATCCTCCTTATTTTCCCTCCCAAAACCATATTTTCCTCGAACGTCCCGGCAATCTCCAAAACATTATACCGTCATTATCGTTTACATTTTGGAGAAGGGGGGAGTAGGACGAAAAGCAGGACCCCAAATTGCTCATCGACTTGTAAATTTTCCCGGGTGAACACATTTTTATCGCCTTGGCCGAGTGTCGACTGCTGGCAACAACAGACTTAGCAGCATAAATTCACCACCATCAATATGTATTAAATATAGATTTTTGCTCAAACTCGCAGCACTGATATTTTGGGGACAGTTTTCGAGGACAATTTCTAGGAAACAAGGTGAGGGAGTGGCGGGGGACTACAATCAAAATTTAGTCTAGCGTGGAACATTTCATATTTTCTTTTTTGACGGTTTCTTATACTTCAAATGGATTGGCGACAATTTTTTCTTTTTTAAATAATCATTTAGTCTCATAATATCCTCATTTTTCTTTACTTCTAGTTTCTCAAAATTATAGACATTTCAATATTTGCCACCCTAGTAAGATATTTTCCGAACGGGTCCAACCAAAACTGCGAAAACAGAATCTGATGTTATCTACACCAATCCTCCACTCCGACTTAAAAGCTTGCAAACTTTTGGGTGAGAATTGCTGGCTGCTGTCAGAAGAAATCGAGTTTCTGGGAGGTGGAGTAGAACAAGAAAATCTGGAGCAAAATTTCGCTCATAATTGAGTTTGATACGGAATGTAGCTTCGCTTTCCCCCCACCCCCACAGAACCATCACCGTCAACGAAGACGGTCTGGAAAATCGCTATAACTTTGCTATTAAACGGTTTGCTGCTGCCGTGGACTACTTTTACCAGCTGCCAAGCAGTATAGAACAATCTGTGGAATCTTGCGGCGGAGAGCTTCCATAACGGAGCTTCTTATTTGGTTAAAATTGCTGCGCCCGGAATGGAAACCATGAACCCCCCTTCTTGTGATGGTTTGAGGACTTTTTCGGGTTCTGGCGCGCATCGAGCGATCGGAATGTAATTTGCTAGCCGGGGAAAAGCTCGTTAGAGTGAAATGCCACGTTTTAAATGAAAGCATATTTTTCTGGCCTGTGTTGAGGCAATGTATAGGTCTCATTTGATTCATTTATTCATTTCAAATGTTTTGTGCTTTAAATATCTACTACTTTTCAATCAGATGTTGTAAGAAATGTTTGCTCTGGTTATCTGTTCTAAAATTTATGATATTACACCTCCAGCCTCAAAGGGCCTAACCCCTGATATTATCTTTTAACAACTGTATCTTATTCAAATATTATCCTATTTCGTTATTTTTTGCTTTATTGGAACCGGAAGAATCTCTAAAAATGATCTCCACTAGATCCAAAATAATTACACCCAAAGTTAAAGAACGAGGGGATAGTCCTCACGAAAAGAAACGTGAGGAAAGTGCTATTTTGCGAGAGTATAGCCCTCTCGCGTGTTCATTCGTTCATTGGAACAGTTCATCCTATTGAGTGGTTTATATGGACAAATGACCGCCACTTTTTCACCGAACCATGGTGGCCCATACGGCAAAGGCACGGTTCAATATGCCGAAGGTCTTGGGTTCGAGTCTCGGTACCGCTACTTTTTTTTGATAGACGAACTTTTTTTGAAGATGAACCCATGAGTAAAGTACTCACGGTAATTTTTGGATTTATCATCTCCGTCCGCACACAGTACCATTTTACTACCGAATCGTGCTCTTTATCCTCTCGTATGCCGATGCCCAGTTCTGGGTGTATATGTAGTTCCAGAAATACAAGCAAAAAATATTGCTTGGCTAAATTAATTTTCATGCATGTGTTTTATTTGTATTCAAGAAAATTGATTTTTATCATTTTAAGATACATTCAAGAGTAAAAATGGTTTTTTTTAAGGACATTAATTCAATAAATTATTATTAAATGAAAACAGATTCACTTTTAAACATTGAAAATTGAACCTATAGATTCTGAGATTTCGCGCTTTTAAAACTGATGGCTAGTTCGATGACACTGAGAATAATACAATTTAAATAAAATAAGAGGTTGTATCTCGTTAACCAGCAGTCCGTTCAACAAAGAAAAAAAAATGGAAATTGTCGGGAATTCTCTCACCTTTTTCTATTTTTTCATATTCTCTCATCTTTCGAAAATATTTTTTGCAATAATGCTTTTCCATGAGAAAAACAACTATGGATTTTTCAAAAAATTTTCATCCATAAGTGCTTATGTTTGCACTTCAAATATTTTTTTGAAATTTTGATTGGCAATGATTGAAGTTTGCTTCCAGAAGTGGCACCATTCTAATCTCTAGAATCAGATTACTTTTTTAGTCCTCTATAACACATTAATAATCGAAAATAAAAAAGGTGTTTTTTTTGGAAATTCAACCATTAATGATTGAAAGTCAAATAAAAATGCGAAAATCGATAACAGTCTGCGTGTTTCTTAGGCTCCTGATCTTTTGATAATTTTTTTTAAAATGGATGCAAAAACTTGAAAACATATACAATCCCGAGCAGACGGAAATAACTTTGGAATAACATTTGTTGATATTTGAAAATACTAGGCCAATAACATATTATGCTATTTATAACAGGGTTTGTTATTCGTCGTTATGATTTTTTTGTTATTGGATTGTTATTGTAATAACAGACAAATAACATTTTTAGTTATTCTTCGAACAAATCTTTGTTATTATTTTTTGTTATTGAAATGGCATGAATTTTGTTATTACCGTCTGCCCGGGATGCCATCTAACACTGCCCGATTTTGTATAAATGTCCCTTAGCCATATTTTTTATATTAATTTCAATTCCAATAACTTTTTCAGTTTGAATTTAAATTTTATTTGGGACTCAACCAGCAAAAAGAGATTTTTTCGAAAATTTTAACTTTTGATAGACTTTGGCCATTAATGCAATTATTTTCAACATATTTAGTAAGTTGGCCAGAACTTTGCGCATGTTTTGATATGTATACAAAGTCTAAAGCTCGTTACAGGCCTTCAAAGTTTGCCAATTTTTGTAAAAAATTGGCTCCATAAGTCATTTTTGTTACAAGCTAAAATATTCATCAAACAGGAATCTAAACCATGCTCATCCTATTGTTTCTGTATGAGTGAGTGAATGAGTGAAAAAGCACTTGTAATAAATTTAAAAGTGGATAATTTAATATTTTGAGTTGTTCGTGTGCACTCAAGCATGCAAGTAAATAGAATTGGTTCACAGGAAATAAAATTTAATTTTGGAAGGTTTAAAATTTAGTTGGTTCAATATTACCTAAAATAATGTAAAAATGTGAAGTTTATCAGAAAATGATAGAAATTTCGCCTCACCCTGATGACCCATTAAAAAAATCGACAATAAATTTTAAATGGGACAAATAAGGTTTAAAACTTCAGGAACAAAGTGGTAAATAATACTTGTGTAGCGTTATTCGGATTCTTTTGGAAATTTTACAAAGCATACTCAAAAATTTGAGGATCAGATAGATGATTTTTTTTATAAAATCTTAGATTTACAACGCGCCGTGTGTAAAAATGAAAAAAAAAAATGACAAATCCCATAGGCATATGCAACACTTTTTTTTCGAGTTTTCTTTCAGTAAAAACCAAAAAAATCCTACTTTGTTCTAGAAATCTGGGAAACCTGGGTGGGCAAAATTTGTCTTGCGATTTTCTCAGCTTGCTGTTTTTTGTGATTGAAAGACGCATCTTTATTAAATTACTGGGAATAATTTTCTTTGAATATCGCCAGAAACAACTTCATAAATTTCGCGGCTTCTGCGTAATCGCAAAACATGACATTACGCATTACAATTCATATACAAAATATATTTATGATTTTTTTTTGTGTTTTTACGTTCAAAAATTTTAGTAGAGATCTACAAATATTAGATCTAATAAACAAAAACATTATCAGTTTAAATGTTTTAATTACATTTTTTTTTCAAATAGTTTTTGATATTATTTAAAATTGTAAAAAATATATTTAATAATGCAGCTGATGTTACACAAAAGAATCATGCCATTTTGTACTCAAGCTTTTATATAACAAACGTACCAGCAAACTTATTCTTGATTGAACCAATTCCGTTGAGTACAAGTGAGGCAATTTTCCGCACTCAAAAATATTCCCCAAATTTACGAAAGCTGCTTCCGCCAACCGCAATTTCACGCCCTGGACCATGCCCATGTAGTTTTAATTGAGACAAATACCACCCATATATCACCCGGCAGCAGCCCCCGTGCCAAGAATTATGCCCCGGATTGGGTGTGGGTAGCAGAAAGCGTTTTGCTGCAAAATTTCTACGTTAAAACCAACCCCCCACAAAGTTCCGTGCAATCCAATGTGGCATCTTCGCGTTTATTGCCAAGTTTGCTCGCCAAAGACATAGGGAAGAAAGGAGCGGGGGTGGTAGCTGTTGAGGGGGTGCTAAATGTCTTCTTACGATGATACCTTACATTTTGCCACACCACCGGCACGAAAGATTTCATGGGCATTACCTAGAGGCAGTTTGGGAGGGGGAAGAAGGAGGCAGAACGGTTATTTCCCATCTAATATTTTCTACTTTGCAGCAAGTTGATCATGGTGGGGGAGGGTGTTTTCCCACCAGGCAACCACACGGTACTCTCTAAGATACATGGTCGTAAACTGAATTGAAACCAGCACTTTTCCTCCTGATTTTACCCACAATTTTGGAAAGAGAAAATTTACAATGAAACCATTCCAGTATAAGGGAAAATTTTAAAACTCTTGTAAATTGTTGAATAAGTGAAAGATTTTTCTGATAATTCTTACTTATTTGTTTTTGCTTATCTTCTAATATGAGAAGTTCAACAATCTTAGAGTGCAATAAATACATTTTTTTAACTTAACACGAAAAACCATACCGCTCAGCAGCATCAAAAAGGGAAAACACTCTGCAATAGAGATTTTCTAACAGCGCTGGTATTCCTCTGTGCAGCAGGAAAACTCTGGGAAAGTTGGTCCCGATCCAGCCAGCCGGCAATTGAGACGTTCTCCGAGAAGATATGAAAATTTACAATGTCATTATGCTTTGATATAAAACTTTGATTGTAAATAATTAAATTTCATCCTTTTCGAGTGCTGCTGACGCTAAAATGTAAAGAGGGTAGGAAATAAGGGGTTTTACCGGTGAACCGAAATGGAGAGGAATAGTTTGCTTCTGCCCGGATTGTTCACGCTGGAGATGGGATTCGGCTTTGCCGGAGACAGGTTTCCGGAACTATGGAAAACCCTCCTTTGTTGTGCTGGGAAGGGCTTTGTGCGAATTTGTGACAGTGAGCTCCGGTGCATTTTAGATTGGATGAAAAGTTTGTGTAATGAAAAGGAATGGAACGAAAATCTACGTTGGAGAAAATTAAAATAAGTTGGCTTTAAAATAGCTGTCCATGATACAAATATGTGATTAAAATAGAAATATATTTATCATAAAGTTACAAATAATTAACTTGAGCACTGGACTCAACCAGAAGTCGCCAGCTCGAATCCCAAGAAACATCCTAGTGTAATTATGGGCGCCTTCGCTCAGAAATTCAAAATGGCGAAGTCCTTGTAGATTAAAGGAAGACACTAATCGTTGGTACACGCAAACCTGGCGCTTATCAGACCGATCTCTGATAATCGTCTATCAGAGATTCTCTGATAAACTTTTTGGTTTGAGTTCATCCAAGAAAACAACTTTAACGCACACATACTAGCAATTAGTTGGCGATAGTTATAACGTGAACTTTGTTTTTGAGTAATTTTTAAGCCCCTGTTCACAAATTCGAGGTCCAATTTTTGATATCTCGTAACGGTGGGGAAGTACGACCCCTTCTTTTTTTTTGATTTTTTACTAAGACACGCTCAAATTCGTGAAGAAACGAAAATAGGTTCCAAAGTTACTGTTATGTAAAATGTATGTCATGCTTAAAATGTCTGCAACAAAAAAAATGTTCATCAGTTTTGTGGACCATCTGCAAATTATAAAAATTAAGTTCAAATTTAATCATTAATTTTTGGCAAAATTTGTGATTTAAAGGCAAAGAGAAAGTTTTTTAAAACTATGTTGAATGTTATTGAAATCAAGAACGTACCTCTTTTTAAGAAAGTTATGTGTATAACAACAAAAAAATAAACGTTATATCAATAACAGGAGCTGCTTACATATTTACAAATCTAGATTTTTTTAAATGCTTTAAAATCAGGGGAAACCCTTAACTTATCAAACGTTTTTTTTAAAGGAGAAAATGATTGAATTGAATTTGAAATAAAAATAAATCCTCAACTATCCAGATCCATTTATGAGTGCATTTGAAAAAATAAATAAATAAAGTTCAATCTAAAATTACTCAAATTCATCAAACAGAGTGTAAAAAATAAATATAGTCAAGGATGGTCTTGAAATTTTACACGGAAATCCAAAGTGGTCAAAAAATTCAACCGTAAATTTGGAATATTCTCGATTTCATTGGTAAGTTTTCAAATGAGCACTTACAATGAACTCACTTTCATGAGCGATGAACTCGAATGCATGTAAAAAGTCACAAACAGGAATCAGGGAGTAGGAAATAGGACGCGAATGTCAAGGATATGAAGGAATTCGACGATAAATGGGAGAGAATTGAGCGAAAAGAGACCGGAAATGGACATTTTTCTCTCAATTCTCTCTCGTTTTGCACAAACGATGAACGTTTTGACCGAGCGATGAACGTTTTGACTGAACGATGATCATTTTGCTTCGTACGTGTTCGAAAAGATCTGAGTGAAAAAGATAATAGCCGATTTAAGAAAAATCTGTGTTTTCATCACCTTATAATACTCAACCTTGACATTAAATTTCATACAAATATTGATAAAATAAACAATGGTTTTAAACCAACATTTTGAAAGTAGATTTTATCAATCGAACAATAACATATAATAAAAACAATAATAATGGTTAGAAGTAACTGAAATATTGAATGAATGGTGAGAAGTAACTGAAATATAAATGAATGAAAAGTGTAGATGTAGATCGAGTTTTCAAACGGTTTTAAATAGAAAACAAATAATTACACAATAATTATACAATAATTGTTTTTCAAAATATAAAAGATTTGTAAAAAGTAAGCTTTCAAAATTAAAGTCTAACTCTTTTTTTTTAATTCAGTAATTTGTATTTATGCTTCACATGCAACCGCGTTTCTTAAAAAAAAATCCGAAATAGCTCACGATAATCCGTTGGCTGAGGACCACTGTTTTAGAACATGTGAGTAAGGCCATAGTAAAAAAAAAAACAAAGTTAAAAGGGGTTTTTTTTTTAAAGTCGTCAAAATTGTATTGAAAATACAAGTCATATTTACTATTAACAGTTTGAAACGCATTTTCCTTCGATGATATTCATATTAGCATGTTCGGACCTGTTTAAACACATTTTTTTTAAACTGTGATGTGATGCAAAAAAGGTTTTTTTATTCGGGGAAATAATGTTTCGATAATACAAAGATATTTTGAAAACTTATGATTGCGAATCAACTGGACTGATGTAACATGTATTTTAAAAATACGCATGTTGAAACCATGACATGAAATTTAAATATTTTTATTTTTATTGGTGTTTATCCTTTTGTGTATAGATCGGTCTGATACCGAGCAGGCTTAGGTGCAGTACTCCCCCGTGAGTGCTGGGTTTGAACCCGGTTGCAACTTTTTTTTTTTGTGTGTGTGTAGAAAAACATGTGTGTGTGTGTTATTTTAAGTCACTTTTATCACAATAGTGTTGAGCATGCTTTTGCATACGATTTCATCATCGGATTTTTTGCAGTGTGACCATTCTGTGGACAAAAACAAAACCAGAACATAAATATTATTGAGCTTTATTAAACATATTGTAGAACAATACCCTATCAAACAAAGAAGGCAAAAAATGTGCACAGGCTAGGATGGAATCAGTCAAAATTATTCTAATTTGTTAACAATTGTAATAATTCAGGAGTGTTAAGGTTTTTAGGAAGCCTTTTTGTCTAAACTAAAACAGCAAATTTTAGAATAAATTTCCTTTTTAAAATCATCACAAAGATATTATGTCCCAAGCAAGCAGTGCTCTGCAAATCCCTCCCAGTTAAAAAAAAGTCACTTCTGTACCAGTAACCAAGAATCATCCATTCGTACAAGAAATAAATACCCTTTTAAGGAGAAACCACCATGAGGCTGCTGCTCCTCACCGGGCAAGAGGACACCCATCAACCTCAAACTCAATATCGCTGTGATGCTGGGACTGAACCCAGAACGAAGAGAAGTGATACAAAAAAAAGCAAACAAAAGCCCCCAAACTAAGAAGAGACGAGAACAAGAAGAAAGCAGCGATGCAGTTTTAAGCCTCGGACTCGGAGCTGAATCGCTCGCGAAAACCACCAAATCGCATTGGGCGGAGCTTTGGCACATCCCGAAGAACCCCCCGGCGAAAAAGAGAACGAGAGAGTGAATGGGTGAGAGCGAGCGGGATAGAGAGTGCGCGCCTTATCCCTCTTTCTTGAGAGTTGCCGCCGCGAGGTAATCGCGCGCTCGCGATTGTTCGTGAGTAGGGTGGGAGGGAGGGTGGAAGCAAAAGTTTAATTTAATTTATCTGCTCGCGGATTTTTTTTCTGCTTTCTTTTTTCCACTCTATTCGTTTGCGTCGTGGTTGTTCGGTTTCCGATGTTTTTGTTCCGCTGGTTTTTTATTGCATTCATTGTTAGCAGTGCGATTTGTGGTTTGGCAAGTTTTTTATGTCTTTTTTTTATTCTGTCAGTTTGAGATGTTGATACGGTTCTGTTGCGAGATTTTGCGCGTTGGTTTTATCCTCGATCTGATACTAGTCAGAGCAACTTCTACTTCAGTACTTGTGAGGCTGATTATTGCCGATGGAGATAGCGGCTGTTATTATATCGGCTCGCGATTATATCAATTATTGTTAACGTATAATTATGCTTATTGCAATGATGACGAGGCTATAATATATAATTGTTTGTGTACCTTTTTCTTATAATTGAGTGATTTCGATCTTGCCGTATTTTCTGGACGTGTTCATAGAATTTTTGAACGCTGATTTAGATATTTATGAATAATTCATCAATTATTGATTTACAAGAAAGGTTTTTTTTTTATTTAAATGGATTATTTTTGAATAACAGACATTTTGATTTAGCCGTTGCCGTTGCTGTGTTTTTGAAATTTAAGATATTTTTAGGACATTTTCGTTATTTGAATGTAACAAGAAAAAATAATTACATTCATGACTCGACAAACATTGAAATCCTAATACATACAATAAGAAATCTGGTTATGGTCGAGATGTTGAACATTTTGTGATTAAAGGCAATCGAAATTTTGCAAATATAGTTAAAATTAAAATGTGTTTTGATGAATGTGTTTGTAAAATAATTGATTTTTTAATTAACTTAAAAATATATTTTAAAACGGGGGACACCAACAATGAAAAATGGGTTTAAATTTATTTTTAAATAAAGTGCAACTATTGTGATAAATGGATACATGAGGATTGTTTATAAAAAATGTCCTCCGATTCCAATAAAGTTTCAATAAGTTTTGTTCTGACTGTTTCAGATGTTAGGCACTCAGATTCGTAATCCAAACGACTGTTATAAACCTCTAGCGGTTTTCTACTCCAGTAAAAAAAATGTTTGATGAACATTTTGAAGAAAATGACACAATCACATTCAAAGGTATGAAATTGTTTCAAGAAGATTGATTTTCAAACAAAATATTTGTTTCTGACATTCGGGATCAAAGTATGGATATTTTAACTAGTTTTATATGAATTTAACAGGACAAATTTGGATTACCTGATGATATTTTCCGTTTTCTGGTTTTTCTCAAATATGTTTCAAAGTTTATGTCCCCCCTTCAAAGTTGATCCGAAAAATCAGGGAGCAGAAAACATACCGCTAATTTTTATTTTTCTTGAATTTTATTTATTTTCGCCAATTCTTGAAATTGTTAAATTTAATGATTGCAAAACAACTGGACAGATGTATGCAATGCATTTTAAAACACTTTTTTTCGATCAAATGTTGTAGCTTGCACTTTTAATTTTTTTTTTGTCAAATGCATTTTCTCAATTAAAAACAATCTTTATCACTTAAAAGTAGTAAGGGATTATACTCAAGCTCGACAATAAAAAAATACAAAGAAAAAATATGTTTTTCGTGGTTCTATCATCCAAAGATTCGATTATCCGAAATTAAATTTGTCCAAGGCCTTCGATTAATCGAGTAAGGAATGTACCGTCAACAGGGGTGACATTCATACAAATTTCAGCATTTTTGTATGACCCAATCTCACCCCCAGACCCAATGTCACTCCTGATCAGGCCCGTAGCCAGGGGGGTGGGCTACGGGCTGAAGCCCCCCCCCCTCCGAATTTTTTTAAGACATATGGGTGAGAGGGAAGAAGATGAAAAGAAGAAGAAAATGTCTTCTTCCAGCTTCTTGCTAGCTGAGTGCTCTTTAAGGGATAATAATGTTTGAGAAAAACCCCTAAATAGAATCAGCTAAAAAAATTAAATAAGGTTTATTTAAACGGTCAAGAAACATGTATATTATGCAACTAGCCCCTCAAATTTTCCATAAGCGATAGAAAAAATAATATTTTGCCAAAAAAAAAATTCCATCATTTTTACACTTTGCCGGTATAAATAATCAAAGTCACGTAAAAAATTGAAACTTCAAAACTCGATTACTCTGGAAAACATAAATGTTTACTGTGAATACAAAGAGACGAGTTGTTCCATTACGACAAAAACTGGCTAAATTTGGCATCGATTTAGTGTTCAGCAGTAGAAACAGCCAGTTGGAATCCATCTTAGGTTCAACGAAAGACCCCATACCGACTTTAGGCAAACCCGGCATCTACGAGGTATCCTGCGGCCACTGTGATATGAGCTACATTGGACAAACTAAGAGATTGCTGCAAACCAGGTTGGATGAGCATATAAATACATATGTCAGAATTGCCAAGGAGGAAATACGGAAAGGATTTGTCCCCCATTTCAAGTCAGCAGTAACCGAACACATCATCGAGGAAAAACATAACATCACAACTAGCGACGCGGTCATCTTAAGACACATCACAAACCCATCGAAGCTGGCTGTCGCCGAAAGTTTGGAAATCTTCAAGGCAGGCAACAAACGTTTACTCAACAAGGATTCAGGTAACGGCTCGACGTGGCTGTTTAAGCTGTTACCTATACAGGCACAAAAGATGAACGAGGAGGTAGTACCTACAGTAACTACAAATATGGATACACCAGCGATGAACCTTCAGTCGAGAACAGAACACTGATGAAGTCTGCAAGTAGTAGACGAAATACGTATCTGTCAAGATATTAAAAATATATAGCGGAATTAAAAGGACCAACTCGTCTCTTTGTATTCACAGTAATGCATTCTGCTAAAACGCTCAACCAAACCACAATAAATGTTTACCATTAAAACAAAGCTTTCAAGATTAGTTAGATTAATCCAAATGGTAAGTTAACTGAAAATTTCGAAGAGTTAAGTGCAAATTGGACCATATCTGTACACTTCGGGTAACCTAGAAATGCTCAAATTGCCTTTCGTTTGACATATACATCATCATGCAATTGCATGGCAAGCTCTATGTAATCAGTAAAAAGACAATTGGAAGATGTTTAGCACTTCGGATGTCTTGGATACTCCAGAACAGGCCAAATTGCCATTCGCCTATCTTTTGGCTTATCAAACCCCGTGCCAAATATGGTCCAATTGCATTGGCTTGCTATTGCATAAAAAATGACATGAGTGGCCAGATATGCTCCAATTTGCTCTTAATTTATACCGAGGTGTTGAAATAGTAACTTTTTTGATTTTGTGAAAATAATAAGGATATTTCCATAATAAAATACAATTAATTTTATTAAAAAAACACTTTCATCGAAAACCTGATTCCTTTGAAGTCTATGGCAAATGTAACCGAATAGAGTCCTTGTACCTTTCAATTACGTCCAAAAAGTTGAAATTCGGGTGAAAAATATACTTGTCGCAGCATGTTCAATTACTGGATCAAACACCAAACACTTTTGGATCTTAAACGTTTGAGAAAGGTGGAACTTGAAAACTCTTGTTTTTTTCTCTACAGTACCTAACCTATCAGTTTAAAATCGGCAATTTCACGATTTACACGTGACAATTCACGTTAAGTAACAGTAGGGTAGGCTGCTTGTTTACTTTGAAGGTTTCAACCAATTGAAAATTTACTACGGTATTTTCTGCCATGTTTTAACCTTCCACGGTTTTTATTTTTGACTTGTTGCATATGAAATTTTGGAACAACCCTTCCATTTGCGTAATTCAAAATTAAAAAGAAAACTTTTCAAATATTAATCGTTTTGCATGCTTAAAGAAAAAAGCTCCCTACATCTATTCCCATAAGAATCGATATGATTTGAATCATAAAACCCTCACAGCCGAATTTCATCCTATTAAAATAAAATTAAAATCTTTATTCTGTAAATGAAAGCGGATATTCCAAACTTGAGGATGCTATAAAACGGATTCTTGCTGTTTCCTCGAAAAATACTACTCGAAAAAGTATGGACACAAATACATGTCAAAATAATGGTTGAAAAATATTCAATTACTAACATATTTTTTCATATCTTAGACGAAACAAAATGGCCGTCTTGTTGCTAAAAAAAAGGCGATTCAACTCTCAAAAAACATTTACTTGCAGCCTCGCTCGCTTCCACAAGGAAAATCAGGAAATCCACTCCATCGAGCTTGTCCTTATGTAATGTGATCCTACTGGATGAGAGCAATCCGACACGCGCATTCGAAGCTTTCCTGAGGCAACCCCAAAAAAAGAAAAGCTTCACCAGCCAACAAACATATTGACACGCTGCAGGAACGAGCAAGACAGCCAGAACAACTCCATGTACAACTCGAAAATCCCCAATCCTGTACTCCGAGCATGACATAAGAAAAAAAATCAAGCGATAATGGTTCAAGTGGAGAAAATTCAGAACGATCATAATTATCCTTGCATACAGTGAAGGAGAAAATACATAAAGTTACTTGAGCTTTTTCCCCAAGTTTAACGTTATGTACAACCGTTTTATGGTCTTATCCTCTCTCTTCTCACTCCTCACTAAACCTCCCCCTCTAGCTGCGAACTTATGCTTATGCTCGCGAATTTCCTTGCAATTTTCACACCATGCTTGCGTCGTCCTCCAGAAAAAGCACCCCCATTCTAGGTTATGTACACACACACACACACACACACACACACACACACACACACTCTCAAATACCCGCTCTCTCTTACTCTACCACCAATCGGTAGCATGTTCTCTCCCGCTCCAACCTCCCGCCAGGAATAATGCGAAAATCCGCAAAAAAAGAAACCCCGAACAACGATATCCGTTTCTTTTACTCCTGCGCTCCTTAATCGCTGAAGGGTTGAAACTTATCCTCTCTCATTCTCACGCGGCAAAGCTGGTGTGCAAGCACATGGAATCACCACCACGATAACAGCTTCTCTCACCATGCTGAACCATGGAGAACCAGAAGAGAGTGAGTGGCGACGGCGAGCACGTTTTTAGCTTTATTTACCCGAGGTTATCCGAGGCTATAGCAACTCAGCATAAACACGCTGGGCAGAAGTGAGGATGTGTGCGAGTGCTGGGTTATGTTGCATGCAATATGCTCGGGGCACTCACACAGCTGGTGTGATAACGGAGTGTTTTTTGACGAGAGTGTTGGATTCCGTGAGGCTTCGGTGGAGTTGCCTTGATGAGATTACACGCTGCGATTTTGCAACACAATTTTGTAAAATTAAAAAAAGAGTTGAACAAAAAAAGGTGCAGGTGGTTATGTTACACATGACCAGTATGACAAAGAACTTTGCAAGATGATTGTTGAAATTTTCGATTAGAATGTCCGCTCTAAATTTCCCCATGATTCCCTTATAATTAACGTCCTATCGAACTAACGGGACGGAAATTGCAAGTGGAGCTGAAATAGAAATCGAGGTGAAATCAATTGACTTACTTTCACCACTCGAAAGTTACCAAGATGCGGGAATGATTTTGCAAGGCTGTTACAAGCAATCGGCGGCAGTGAAGGAAATTTGAACAGCAGACATTAGAACTGCCCTTTACAGGGCTCTAATAAATCATTCTAAATTTCCAGAAAAAGATTTTCGCAGCGGCACAAAAAAAAGTGCATCGCAGTAATCTATTTATTACTTCCTGCCTAATAAGCAATTGCTTTTCTTCAGATAATGGCCAAATGCAACTTTTTATGTCCAGTTTAAAAAATCATAAAGTTTGATACCCATATTGACCCAACTCTTACGGTCCGGCAAATGTCCCCCCATCGGAACATCCAGATTGTGGCCACAATTTCCGAAATGTCAAATTTCATGTCCAGTATCAAAAACCATAAAGTTTGATACCCATATTGCCTCAATTCTTACGGTCCGGCAAATGTCCCCCCATCGGAACATCCGCGGGGCCTCCGGCCACTCCAGATTGTGGCCACAATTGCCGAAATGTCAAATTTCATGTCCAGTATCAAAAACCATAAAGTTTGATACCCATATTGCCCCAACTCTTACGGTCCGGCAAATGTCCTCCCATCGGAACATCCGCGGGGCCTCCGGCCACTCCAGATTGTGGCCACTATTGCCGAAATGTCAAATTTCATGTCCAGTATCAAAAACCATAAAGTTTGATACCCATATTGCCCCAACTCTTACGGTCCGGCAAATGTCCCCCCATCGGAACATCCGCGGGGCCTCCGGCCACTCCAGATTGTGGCCACTATTGCCGAAATGTCAAATTTCATGTCCAGTATCAAAAACCATAAAGTTTGATACCCATATTGCCCCAACTCTTACGGTCCGGCAAATGTCCTCCCATCGGAACATCCGCGGGGCCTCCCATATTGCCCCAACTCTTACGGTCCGGCAAATGTCCCCCCATCGGAACATCCGCGGGGCCTCCGGCCACTCCAGATTGTGACCACTACTGCCGAAATGTCAAATTTCATGTCCAGTATCAAAAACCATAAAGTTTGATACCCATATTACCCCAACTCTTACGGTCCGGCAGATGTCCCCCCATCGGAACATCCGCGGGGCCTCCGGCCACTCCAGATTGTGGCCACAATTGCCGAAATGTCAAATTTCATGTCCAGTATCAAAAACCATAAAGTTTGATACCCATATTGCCCCAACTCTTACGGTCCGGCAAATGTCCTCCCATCGGAACATCCGCGGGGCCTCCGGCCACTCCAGATTGTGGCCACTATTGCCGAAATGTCAAATTTCATGTCCAGTATCAAAAACCATAAAGTTTGATACCCATATTGCCCCAACTCTTACGGTCCGGCAAATGTCCCCCCATCGGAACATCCGCGGGGCCTCCGGCCACTCCAGATTGTGGCCACTATTGCCGAAATGTCAAATTTCATGTCCAGTATCAAAAACCATAAAGTTTGATACCCATATTGCCCCAACTCTTACGGTCCGGCAAATGTCCTCCCATCGGAACATCCGCGGGGCCTCCCATATTGCCCCAACTCTTACGGTCCGGCAAATGTCCCCCCATCGGAACATCCGCGGGGCCTCCGGCCACTCCAGATTGTGGCCACTATTGTCGAAATGTCAAATTTCATGTCCAGTATCAAAAACCATAAAGTTTGATACCCATATTGCCTCAATTCTTACGGTCCGGCAAATGTCCCCCCATCGGAACATCCGCGGGGCCTCGGGCCACTCCAGATTGTGACCACTACTGCCGAAATGTCAAATTTCATGTCCAGTATCAAAAACCATAAAGTTTGATACCCATATTGCCACAATTCTTACGGTCCGGCAAATGTCCCCCCATCGGAACATCCGCGGGGCCTCCGGCCACTCCAGATTGTTGCCACTATTGCCGAAATGTCAAATTTCATGTCCAGTATCAAAAACCATAAAGTTTGATACCCATATTGCCTCAATTCTTACGGTCCGGCAAATGTCCCCCCATCGGAACATCCGCGGGGCCTCCGGCCACTCCAGATTGTGACCACTACTGCCGAAATGTCAAATTTCATGTCCAGTATCAAAAACCATAAAGTTTGATACCCATATTGCCTCAATTCTTACGGTCCGGCAAAAGTCCCCCCATCGGAACATCCGCGGGGCCTCCGGCCACTCCAGATTGTGACCACTACTGCCGAAATGTCAAATTTCATGTCCAGTATCAAAAACCATAAAGTTTGATACCCATATTGCCCCAACTCTTACGGTCCGGCAAATGTCCCCCCATCGGAACATCCGCGGGGCCTCCGGCCACTCCAGATTGTGGCCACTATTGTCGAAATGTCAAATTTCATGTCCAGTATCAAAAACCATAAAGTTTGATACCCATATTGCCTCAACTCTTACGGTCCGGCAAATGTCCCCCCATCGGAACATCCGCGGGGCCTCCGGCCACTCCAGATTGTGGCCACTATTGCCGAAATGTCAAATTTCATGTCCAGTATCAAAAACCATAAAGTTTGATACCCATATTGCCTCAATTCTTACGGTCCGGCAAATGTCCCCCCATCGGAACATCCGCGGGGCCTCCGGTCACTCCAGATTGTGGCCACTATTGTCGAAATGTCAAATTTCATGTCCAGTATCAAAAACCATAAAGTTTGATACCCATATTGCCTCAATTCTTACGGTCCGGCAAATGTCCCCCCATCGGAACATCCGCGGGGCCTCCGGCCACTCCAGATTGTGACCACTACTGCCGAAATGTCAAATTTCATGTCCAGTATCAAAAACCATAAAGTTTGATACCCATATTGCCTCAATTCTTACGGTCCGGCAAAAGTCCCCCCATCGGAACATCCGCGGGGCCTCCGGCCACTCCAGATTGTGACCACTACTGCCGAAATGTCAAATTTCATGTCCAGTATCAAAAACCATAAAGTTTGATACCCATATTGCCCCAACTCTTACGGTCCGGCAAATGTCCCCCCATCGGAACATCCGCGGGGCCTCCGGCCACTCCAGATTGTGGCCACTATTGTCGAAATGTCAAATTTCATGTCCAGTATCAAAAACCATAAAGTTTGATACCCATATTGCCTCAACTCTTACGGTCCGGCAAATGTCCCCCCATCGGAACATCCGCGGGGCCTCCGGCCACTCCAGGTTGTGGCCGAAAAACGAAAAAACGAAACTATTGGCACTACGCCCCCCGGGGCATGGCCTTCCTCTAACGTGGGATTTCTGCTCCAGCGCCTCTGACGAGACAGGAGAAACCGGGACCGACGTTTTACTTCACCATCCGATAGAAGCTCAGTGGATAAGGCGGGAATCGAACCCGCGTCTCAAAGCATCATCAAAGCAAGATTGTGGCCACTACTGCCGAAATGTCAAATTTCATGTCCAGTATCAAAAACCATAAAGTTTGATACCCATATTGCCTCAATTCTTACGGTCCGGCAAATGTCCCCCCATCGGAACATCCGCGGGGCCTCCGGCCACTCCAGATTGTGGCCACTACTGCCGAAATGTCAAATTTCGGTGGCCACTACTGCCGAAATGTGGTGGCCAATTCCAATTCCCGATCATGCCGGCTGGCATGTCTTGGCGTGTTCATGCCTCCAGGCTATCTGCTCCCGGGCCTCCAGGCCGTCTGCAAACGGGCCACCAGGCCATCTGCTCCTGATGTGGTCTCGTCGACGGCCAGCAACAGACTGAATTTTCGGGACCGACCGAGCCGAGTTTTGTTAATTTAGATCGGGGACGTATGCCCCGCCTTTTTGCACCCATTCTCCTACATCTCCTTATTCGCTTTTTGCCGCGTCGACGATCCGAAAATTATGAGGTAGAGTGGGGGTGATTTTAGATACATCAATCTCACGTCTCTATATTGACTGATTGGGAAACGTTTGTTCAACCAACCAGCGTGCACCAAAAAGAGGGGAAATTTGCCGAGAGGGGAATTCGTCACGTAACGTTTTCGCTTCGCGAAAATTTTGGATTGACACCCCGTATAGAAACCTTAGGACAAAGTTCTTTGTCAAAATTATCTTGCAATATCCTTTCGTATTAGATTTTTTTTTCCAGAAATGTGTGTACCATTTATCGTTTTTTTATATGGATGCTTTATTTGTGCTTTTTACATTGAAGCCAATTCAAACCAAATTTCAGCTCAAGAAAAAAAGAATTTTTAAGTCCAAGATGGTGGCCAAAATAGCGGTGTTGAAAAACTGAGAAAATGTATTTGGTATGCTAAAAGGTAAAGAACAACTCAAATTTGAATAAAATGAGGTCTCAGAACTCGAATTTAACGCCTTTTAGGCCTTGGCAAAATTTCACTTCGGATGATCGAATCAAGAAACATTTTTTTTCGATGTCTTATTTTTGATTGTTGAGCTTTAGTATGACCCTAAACTACTCTAAAGTGATTTAGAATTTTTAAATCCAAGATGGCGTCCAAAATGGCGGTTAAGAAATATTGAAAAATGCATTTTTTATTTAATTGGCAATCAACCAATCAAAATTAACTAAAATGGGGTTGCAGAACTCGAATTTGATGTTAAAAGTAAGAAAATAAAAAAAATACGAAAAACTATTTTTTTGTTCGTGATTTGATTATCCAAAGTCCCATACAAAGTTTCGGATAATCGAACTTCGGATAATCGAAACTTCGGATAATCGAGTCTGGACTGTACTCAAATTTTCAATATTTACAATATGCATTATGCATTTTCAAATTATTAGAGACACTTTTTGGCTGATAGGTCAAACATTTTTATTATTTATTCGTTGTTTTATTTGACAATCATTAATCGCAAAAAATGGATAAATAATAAGGAAAGTTTATTATAACTTAAACATCCCGAGCAGACGGAAATAACTTGGGAATAACATTCTTTGTTATTTGAAAATACTAGGCCAATAACATGTTATGTTATTTATAACAAGATTTGTTATTCGCCGTTATGATTTTTTTGTTATTGGATTGTTATTGCAATAACAGACTAATAACATTTTAAATTATTCTTCGAACAAATCTTTGTTATTATTTTTTGTTATTTTAACAACTAATCCGATCATCCCAATAATAGTTGGAGTTATTCTTCCATAACAAAAAATGTTATTCCCAAGTTTTTCTGGCTTTCAATCAATATCAGACCAGTAACAAATTTTGTTATGATAACATAAACTGTTATGGAGTTCTTATGCAAAAATGGATTTTTCAAGAATATTCCATAACACTTTCTGTTATTTTAACAGTATTTGTTATTGAAATGGCATGAATTTAGTTATTACCGTCTGTCGGGATGACTTATTAATTAGTATGAAACCAAAAAGGTCAAAATATCGCTATTTCTCACTCCGTTGCAACGTCGCGGAGTGATCGATGTGGCAAATGAAAAGTTCAACTTAAAATTAGTGTTCCATGGTCACTTCTTGTAGAAAATTCAATTGCCAATCCGAATCTGTAATAATATTTGTGTTTGGCAGGTTTTGACATCATACAAGACATATTTCGAGAAAAGTGAAAATTTGTATGCTTTTTCACTTATTATACACCCAAAACTGAGCAGCGCTAGTCCGAGAGAATAATGGCCTCGAGTCGAGAGAATAGTGGTTCCATTTACGGACACAGAGAACACAGCTCGAGAAGGGCGAAATAATTATTCTCACGAGGTTCATTTGCAAAAAAAGTTCATCCGTCAAAACAAAAAACCAAAAGTCTCGACTACGGGAATCGAACCAGAGACCTTTGACATACTAACCCAATGACTTAACTGCCTCGGCCACCACAGCTTGGTGACCAAGGAGTGGTCAGATGTCGATGTATGACACTTGTTGGAGATTTATTGTTTCAATTAACGAATGAACTCATTTGTTATGGTGGGGTGAGTTGGTAGCATTATTCTCTCGATTTTGGCGCTGAGCCCTCAATAAATTTTGAGGCAACGATTCTCTCGACTCGGAATTTTGGGTGTAGTTTTTTTTGTTGAAAACTAAAATTTTCCCAAATTATCATATTTTACCGAAAATCTGAAATTTTGTATGCGTTATCATTTAATTAGAGTTTGTTTTGACGAAAACTAAAATTATCGTAGCATTTTTAAAATTTGGGTATCCTCGAAAAGTACGGAATTTTGTGAAAATTTGAGTATTTTCAAAAAAAAAAATACTCTAATAATTTGAAAATGCATAACAAATTTCGCTTCGTTTGATATCCATATGGCAAATTTTGAAAACTTTAGTATTTTCGAGTAAATACGGTATATTGCAAAATTTTAGTATTAAAAAAACTATAAAAAAGTGAGAAAGTATACACAATTTCATTCCTTTTGATACCCATATTGCAAATAAAAATACAGTGTTTTGTGAAAAATTTTGAGCAGCGATGGAAAAATCATCATCAAAAGAAAATCTTAAAAAGTTCATCAAGAGAAAAAATCCTAAGGGGAAATGGCTCTGCTCTCTCGCGTACAAAATTTCGATGAAAAAAATCACCATCTTGATTATTCGTCGGAACATCTTTTCACTACTACACTTGCAAGCGTAAAGTCACACGTCGAAAAATGACCTGTCACTTTTTATAGACGGGCAATATGTAGAACAAAGCGAAATACATAATTTTAAGTGGTGCTGATAAGGAAATTCACAAAAAATCATCAACAGATTGATTATCTTGGAGAAGTTCGGGAACGATTTTCTTTTGCGTGATTCGTCTTCTCTCTCTATCGCGGGTGATGAAAGCGCGCAAGCGAAAAAGATTTTTTTTGCGATTATTCCATCCCTGACACTCTAAATCATAGTTAGGAGTCCTACCACTAATGTTCTGTGTTCATATTGATCCAGTAAGTCGTCATTTTTATTGGCAGCATGCACGGATAGTTAAAAAACAAAATTTCTTGCCCGTTTTTTTTAATTCTCTCAAAATTCTATCTAAAAAATTGGTACCAAAACCAATACCATCATCTCGTAGGTAATTTTTTTTGAAAATTTTGCTTTTTAACTATTATTTTTTGTCACTTCAGTGCCAAGATACAGCCATTTTAGTAAAATAAAAATGGCAAATTTTCAAATTTCCTTATGGAAACTAAGTTTTATTACTTACACCATTGTTTCAGCTAGTGCCAGCATTTTATATTTTTCCAATCCTTTTTTATTGTTTTATAACAGCAATTTTTAAGCAAAATCAAAAATTTCGTTGAAGGAACTTTGTGACGTAAGCGCCATGACGAAGAAATGTATTTTAAATTTACCGCCGTTAGTACAACAAGATCAATTTTTTTCAAGATTTTGATGAAAATTGCTTTTTAATGATAAAATATGACTAAAACATATGTTCATTTTAAAATTGAAATTAAATTTATACATATGTTTATTTCTTAACTTTTTTTTAACTAAGAAAAGCAATTCTCATCAAAATCTAAAAAAAGATGATTTTGTTGTACAGTTGTAACACTGTGATTTTGTTGTACTGAAGGCGGTTAATTTAAAATACATTTCTTCGTCATGGCGCTTACGTCGCTTACGTCACATAGTTCCACCAATGAAAACTTTTGATTTTGCTTGTAAATTGCTGTTATACATCAATGCAAAAGGTGTGTTACCTACAATATTATGGTATTGGTTTTGGCGCTAAATTGTTTTAGATGGATTTTTGAGAGAGATTCGTAAAAATTTCAGGCAACAAATTTCGGGGTTTCAACTTTAACATGCTGCCAATCAAAAATGACGATTTTCAGGATCAATGTGAACACAAAACATTATTGGTAGGACGCATTGGTAGAACGCATTTGTTCAAGGTTTTAGAACAAAACATGATATTTTTTAAGATAACAGACAATTTTTCAGTAAATCGCAAATCGCGAATTCTAAACAATTTTTGGGAATTTTTCGTTTCGTTAATTTCTGAAAAAAAATGTAAAAGTAAACTTTCCGACAGCAAATCTAAAAGAAACCATATTCAATGTTTATCTGCGATTTAAATCACTCGTTCTCTCCCTCTGCACCACTCACACACCGGCTTTTCGCTCTCGAGCGGCTCTCACCAAATTTTCGCGGATAAAGATGAGTTCCTCTCTCGCTTCCATTTTTCTCTTGACGAATTTTCCTTTTAGTTTAGCACGTTGCACATTATATCCATCCTCAACCGATCCGTTCGCTCTCTCTCTCCCTCTCTTTTGTATTGTGCGGCATTGTTTTCACGCGCCGGCTTTTCCTCTTTTCTTCCTCTTCCTGTTCCCGTCCATCCCCCCCCTCGCTCTCGCTCGCTCTTTCTCTCACTTTCGGCGTTTCCTCTTGTGTCTTGGGCAGAGGGTTAGCCGCCAGTTGCGCGACAACATCGAACGCAGCAAGACGCTTATCGCCGTTCGCGCTGCACCCAAACTAGTGTGCTTTTCGTCATCCTGCGGAGAAATTCGTCGTGGTGGTGGGTCCAAGATCCGAGGATCAGAGAGCTTTTCCCGACCCTCCCCCCTCGCACCCTGGCCCGAAAAAGGGCGCCACGGTGTTATCAGCGACTTTGTGTGTGTGAGAGTGTGTGTTGTTCAGTGATTAGGAGCCGATTTTCCGGAGCAGGTCGTCAGTGCTTGAAGGACTCCCGGATTGAGCGGTCGAAGAAGCTCTCGGAACACACACACATGTGTTTTAAACTAAAGTCCGACGAAGATTCTTTAACTGTTTTTTTCGTGTTGGGAAAAATTAATGCTAATCCGCCAGACGCGAACAGCGGCTTAAGCCGAATTCAGCAAAGCCGGAGGTGAACTATAGCAAGTCACTTAGGAAACAAAAAGCAGTGAAATACATCGAGATCGAGAAACGGAAAGACGAAAGTCGAATGCCGAGAACGTGATAAATTTGTTTTTGTGTAAATTTTTAATCTGATTACCGAAAGGGTTAATTAAGGCAGCGTTCGCGGTGTTGGGTCGTGGGCAGAACAAACACAAAAAATAACTCAACAAGAACAGCAAATTTTTACCGAAGAAAATAACTAAAGTGAATGTTAAATAAAAGTAAGTGAAGACAACAAGAAAATTATGCAAATCCACCTGTGTGGTGCAATGTGTCGATTGTCAGTGTCATCATGGTGAAGCCAGCCACCCAATGAGGTCAGAAGTGAAAAACATCGGCAGAAGAAAATTTGTGAAATTGTAAACCTAACGAAACACTAGACCAAAAAATTAAGCTGCCATACAAAAAAAAAAAAACGACACGGTAGTAACTGTGTGCGTGTGTGTATGTGATTGTTGCGTGTGTATGATTTTTGGCATGGATTTTCAAAGTGCAATGGAAACCTTCGCCGAGGCTTGGGTGTCCGCGACCGCAGGAGCACAGGTGAGTGTTTTCCATTGACGTGTGTTTTTGAAAAGTGGTGTCCGAAATTTTTGAGCATTGTGTATCGGAAATTGGCCTATTCTTATCACATTCCTGCTTTCGGCCAATCAGTGCTTTTGACTTGAATAAAATTTTTCAAAAAGGTTGAATGTCTAACTTTATTGTTTTGATTGTGCAAACCTTCAAAGATTATTACAATAAGTTTTACAAAATGGATCTATTTCCCATGTGTAGTCAGCGATTTGATGTCAGAGAATCAATTACAATTGTTGTTATATTGCAATAATGCATCAAAAGACGTTCAACAAAAATCCAATAAAAAATAAGAAAGAAATAGCTGTTTTTGCTGGAAAATTCTTTCCAAACTTTATATATTTTGAAACAGAAATCAATGTTTGTTTGATTTATTTTGCTCAGTAAATTAACGTCATGATTCGAATTCCCGGACGCTTCGAAACCCGGACACCTCATCTTGTTTTATCAATTATTTGGATATAAATTCGCATTATGAATGTCAAAACTGTGTTATTTGATGAATTCCAACATCAACTTTCATTTAAAGTTTGTTTGAACGCTGTAGTTAGTGCCAAAACAATTAAATACAATAAAATTATAAATTTACCAAAAATGCGAAACATTTCACTTGAAATATTTCATAGGCGTTCGAAGCACCGGGAAGGCAAAGCAGAAATTTATGGTTTCGATTTCCTTAAATTCTAGCAAATTTTTATATAAACTCTCGATTGTTTTGATGTTAACAGCTTGTTTGAGACCTAAAGAATGCCATTCACTAACATTTCAGTCCAAATTTGTGCGATTCATACGTAAAATCGAGTGTCCGGAATTCGAAGCAAAAGTGTCCGGATTTCGAATCAGCTTTTATCAGTGTCCGGGATTCGAAGCACAACAAGTCATTTTAATTTTAAAATTCTGATGAAAAATTGTTAGAAAAGACATATTTTGCATGCATTTTCTTGAAACTGACTGTTTATACTACATCCTGATGATGTTTATACATTTCCACCTTATTACATGATTTTTTGCCAGCCATAACAGAAATGATATGCTACTAAGTGTCCGGATTTCGAATCATGACGTTACAAAGTGTATCTTTTCTGATTTCAGAAATAGAAAATGTTTGGAATATTTGAGTTGGTTATTCTATGTTTTAGTCGTTTCTCATGAAACATATTTGATTATATTTTTTCAAATCTTAAATGAAATATTTAACCTCAGTTGACATATAAGAAAAAATAAATGAAAATAATAATAGAATTTATTCAGTGTCAAAAGATAATTTAATTTGTCGACAAAACTCTCAATATTATTGTTTGTCTATTTTACAAAATTTCAACAAAGTTCATCATCTTTTAATTTATTTATTATGCAATTACTTTATGGAACTACTTACCTTTTCTGTCATTTTCGAATTAAAAAACAGCCATCGTTGAAAATAACCAAATTTAAAGGACTTTTCAGCATAAATTTTAAGCACTTATATAGTAATAAGTAATACTTTTGGATACTTTTTTGGAGTTTCACACATATCTTAACGGCTATTTTTTTTATTTTTAAATATCCGAGAAAGTCAACTTTTGCCAAATTTTCAAGCAATTATTTTCTTTTAACGGAGCACATCAACCAGAATTTTTGCCTCAAGTTTTTTGCTACAGATATTTGAGTATCTTCAAAATAACGGAAACTATCGATAACATTTCGAATTCATCTCCTAAAGTACAGTCTACAAAATATTTTACAACAAAGTTTGACCCTTTTTTACAATCAGATAGTTGCAGGATTGGGTCCTTAATTTTGACTATTTTGGAATAAGAAGACAACAATTTCCTTGGTTGCTGTTCATCCTTAAAGGTCAAATTAAACTTGCAGAATTCTTCTAATACAGCTTTACGATTTAACGTAACATTATACAGGTTTTGACTGAAAAACAAGAACAAAATACTCAAAATGTGGCATGAAAAATATGCAGAAAAATATATGAGATACAGTCAAAAATTTAACTAATTCTAAAATAATTTAAGAATTTTTATATATTTATATTTATCTTTTCAAATATTAGGCTGGATTTTAAAAAAATATTAAAATGTTTTATTTAATGAACAAAAATTTCATTAATGTTTCTTCTTTTGTAATTGAAAATAAGTCTTTTTAAAAAACATAATTTTATATTTTTTTAATTTTTGCAAGGCATCTCAGCAACTAAGTGGGTTTTTGTCCCCTTTAACATTAATAAAAAATTAAAAATATGCAACTGAAATCAAAAAAGTTTTGAGGGAAAGGTTTTTTTTTAATTCTTTGTTATAAAATTGCGGGCTTTTGTCCGCTTCAAATAAATAAATGATCAAAAATATAAATTTAAGGAAACTTAGTTTATGTGAAAAAAAAAATAAAAAAATTGCAAAAAAAGTCAGTGCACGTAGTTTTTTTTTTAATATTTCTCGTCAGTACTTACAACTTTTTCCAAGACACCAAATCGATCAGAAAGTTATTTCAAAAGATACAGATTTTCGAATTTTAACGTACCATACAAAAGTATGACAGCTGCAAAAAAATGGAGACTTGTATGAGTGAACCTATGACTCGAAATAGCTTTTTTTGTCAAACAAACTTAAAACTGCAAGAAATAAGCCGATTTCGTAAAGAATTGCTCGAAAATCAAAATTGCAAAATTGGCTTTAAAAATCAAAATTTAAATTATGCTAAAATTCAAACTGATACATATTTTTAACAAAACTGTTCATCCAAAAAGTGTTTAGTAACTAATATGTTTTCGACACAACATCATTTTGCATTAATTATAAAAAAATGTCTCAGAATCACACAACGTTTGATCTTCTAAAGATTTGTTCTTAGCTACATCGTTTCTATAAACTGCTTTCACTACAATTATTTGGAAAAATATGTTCGGCTTCGCGGATAGAAATCCTGTAAGCAAATCCGGTAACTCAATGTTGTTGAATTTGTAAACATTGAAATGAAACATTTTTTCGATTCGCTGTAAATGTTTTCAAAATCGACAACATTGTTGTTCATAATTGGAAAAAGTGTTAACGATTTTGGGAACATTTCAATATTTACAAATTTGACAACATAGAGTTACCGGAATAGCTTACAGGATTACTATCCTTTTATTTTTTAATAGCTTTCTAGCTTATTTCAAACATCTTCATCTATTATGATTATTATAAAATAAAAGAGAAAATAAAGTGATAATAGTGAGAATGTTATGTGATAGTGTAATTATAAAGAGATACGAATGCATTATTTTGAATTTCCTAGCTTCAATTTCAAAGATTTATAGAAGAAAATTGCAAATATTGTAACGAGGCATAAATTTGATTAATCTTGTTTCAATAACTTCACATAGACACAAAACAAACTATGTATCTTCTAAACACATTACATATTTTTATTTTGACAATACCTTTCACCAAACAAATCCCATCATTTCTTATTAGCGCCAATATTTGCCTTTCCCGAAGCTCTCATCCCGGATAAACCCTTTTTCAACCAGCTCCCAATAGCCGGTTAGTAATTGGCCGGCTTATCTGGCCGCTCCTGTGAACTGACCTCTTTCCGAGAATCGGTCAAATCCACAAATGGGATTATCCCGCCCTCCCGGGATCAACCTTCAACTTGACACTTGTTCCAACGCAAATTTCTCCTGTTGACACCTTCTTCGTTGTCTCTCTCAATGACCTGTGCTCGGGTTGCTTAAGCCAGGTAGATGAGCCTCGCCGGAATTTGCCGTACTTGACTTTGCCGATGTTAATTCTGGCTCTCGGTAAGGAATGCGCATTCGAGTCCATCTGCTGCAGTTTTTTCCGACTCTGGCCAAGGGACCTCACAGAGGGGTCATAAACCGAATTCTATCCCTTTTCGCCTTGTTGTTTCCGAAAAAAACGCTGTAATTACCTGTTGTGTAGTTTTGTGTTGTGTTGCACCTTCTTCGTGACAGTTGTGTTGTGCCCTAGAGTGCGCGCGCAAAATGTGTGTGACAATATGTTGTGTCAAACGATGAAAAAAATGTCAGCTTGGAGCGATTAAAAAACGCAGTCTGCGCGAGTTGAGGCCGTTGGGGCGGAAAGAAAAGCGACTTTGCGGGCCTTATCGCGCGGGAACAACAGAGTCGGGGTTAGATATCGTCACACACTTACTTTGGTGTGTGTGTAGCGGATAAGTCGGTCTCTGGGACGACTCCTCGTATAGTTGCGTTGCAATATCCCCCTTGAACTGTGTTTGCCTAGCGCGCGATTTGCCACGACCAACGGAGACGAACTTCACCGAAAGTGCTAGTGCTGCATGAATGTGGTGCTATTTGGTTGGCGGAAATTTACCGGAAATCAAGTCCGGTGAGGGTGGAGCGGCGTGCATTGTGGAGCAGGTCGAAGGAAGGGTGCGGGGGTTGCGATAAGCCTCGAATAGCGCCATAATCAGCTCAGAGCGCACCGAAAAGAGTTCAAGCTCGATGTGCGTGCTGCGTGCGTTGCAACAGTGCACAGTGCAGTTGCGCTTGTTGAGTCAATACTTCTGCGCAATTGCGGTTGCGAACTTCCGACGGCATTTGGGTAAGGGTTGGAATAAAGGCAAAAATATCTCAATATTACAATTTTTGTAAGTACTTTTATATTCAAGTAGTTAACAATTTGAAAAGGAATACCAAGTAAGAAAGAGTTAGAAAAAAATAATGCTACTCTACATAGAGCTATAAATCCTAAGGCTGGTACAAATTTTATTTAAAGTTTTGAAAAATATTTGCATCCGCCTAATCATTTTGATTCCAATCAAGTCACAGTAATTGCATAAAATTGTTTTGGAATTGCTTTCAACTTTAATTAACTTAATTATCCATATTGAAGTATTAACAAATAACCGAACGAGTTAAAAAATACTTAAACTTTCATAAAATTTGGAAATTAATATACCGAGAGTATGTTTTTCAATTGAGTTAATACAAATTAAAACATGAACATATTTTGATTTTTGAAAATGGTATTTTACATTACTTTGTAAATCTACTCGAAACTGACCTTTCCAATTGTTCAGAAAAATATCTCTTCAGATAATTTACATCTTAAAAAAAATTATTAATTGGTTCAATGCAGAGGTTTACAAGGTAAAGCTAAATGTCGTCACAAATACTAGTACTTATTATTTTTCACGTGCTTAGCAGATAATTTTGAACTACTTTTGTTCATCCAAAAAATAGATTTCCCTTGTTTTATGTTTTTCTTGTTTCATTTTTAATATTATTAGTTTATGATTAGTGCTGATAGATAATATTTGGATTGTTCTCCCACCTCTTATTATCGTCTTTTGCCTTATTAAATTTTCATATTTTTATAGACGCTTTTCAATTTTTTGCTTGTTTTTTTTTTTAAATGTATACAGAATGATACCATTATAATTTTAATTGTTAAAAATATGCGTTGAGGCATAGTCTAGAACAGTATTAATATAATTAAAAAAAAAACAAATTTTTAAATTACTAGACATAGAGTAATTTTTAGTAAAAAATGCTGCCAAAGCTGATCTTTTAAAAAATGTGTAAAAGTCACATAAAACAAGTCAAACTTCCAAACCAAAAATTTCAAAACATCTGCTCACTGCACAGTGGTCCGAAACCGAAATCTAGCGTGACAAAATTGATAGCGGCCACACGTTAAGATTTAGAGCTTTGGTGTCTTCGGGACAAATGATCAGGGTCAATAGGGGCATCTTTTGGTATGGTGGACATTAGGGTGGTCCAAATTTTAGGGTGGTTCAGAATTTTTATTTTGGCGGGATGACGAGATAGCGCTTTGGTGTCTTCAGAAAAGTTGTAGGGAACACCATTCTGAGCAACTTTGCTCAAGAGCACAAAGCTCTATCTTCAAACGGGAAGTTTCTAGAGCCATTTTTGTAATTTAGGTTGAAGTGTTTATGAAAAAATGAGTTTTTTGAATTTATCAACTCAGGCTTATGTCGTAGCGAGTTGGTGTCTTCTAGACATTTGAAGAGCTTATCAAAACACACATTTATCTTCCAAGAGAGCGAAAATCGGACCTTTTAAACAAAAGTTATAGCCAAAATACGACGAAAAAGACGCCATTTTGAAATGTGAATAACTCGAAAAGGTGGTGGAGTTTGACCTCGCTCTTAGAAGCATCTGAAAGTACACATTCTAGAGTACATTTGCTGAAAATATCTCGGAGGTCTTTTTTGTTTAACTCATTTAATCTCAATTTGAAAATGAGCATTTTTAAATCGTTTTTTGCCCATAACTTTTGATAGAATTGTTCAAAATTCGTTTTTCAAGAACAAAAATGTTCATTTTGACAAGCTCTACAATTGTCTAGAAGGGCTCAAAAATGTACAAAATGATCTAGTGGTCGTAAAAGAAGAAACAAGTTTTTACTGAAATATTTCAGGAATCAACAAAATAATTAAATTTATTCCTGAAATATTTCAGTAAAAACTTGTTTCTTCTTTTTTTTTTTTTTTTCAATACTCTTTGCTTCAACCTAAATTACAAAAATGACTCTAGAAACTTCCCGTTTGAAGATAGAGCTTTGTGCTCTTCAGCAAAGTTGCTCAGAATAGTGTTCCCTACAACTTTTCTGAAGACACCAAAGCGCTATCTCGTCATCCCGCCAAAATAAAAATTCTGAACCACCCTAAAATTTGGACCACCCTAATGTCCACCATACCAAAAAATGCCCCTATTGACCCTGATCATTTGTCCCGAAGACACCAAAGCTCTAAATCTTAACGTGTGGCCGCTATCAATTTTGTCACGCTAGATTTCGGTTTCGGACCACTGTGCACTGGGAATACTGACCGGTAGGGGATGGGTTTCGACTAGCGGCGTGCTGGGTTTCCAATCCAGAGGTCGTGAGTTCGATTCTCGTACCGGGATGATGAACATTTAAAAAAAAAACCGATTTAATATCACCAGAGGTGAAATAGAGCCTTTCTTACAAAATGATGAAACTCCGAGAAATATATTGGTGCAATTAATTTTTCAGAAACATAATGATGCCACCCAATGAGAATTTTCCCTAAAGCTTCGAATCTTTTAGGCTAAACCTCAAATGCCATTTTTTTTAATTTCAGAGGTACATTATTTGTCGCATGATATTTAAATTTAATTAAGAAAAACATATTGGATTGACATTATTAGAAAAAAATAAAGGGTACTCAGTCTTTATTGTAAGTCAATGATTAATTTAAAAAAATATGTATCGCTATTGCACTTTGTCGATCTATTATGAGAAGTCAGAAAGAACACTTTCACGCGCAGCGTAAAACGCGCAAGCGTAAAAGCGCTGGCGTTGAAGCTTCGACTTGACGACTTGTTGAGCTTTCGATCGAGAATGGGCTGGGACTTCGAATTTGATGTTCAGTCTATGATTCTGTATAAAACCAAAAATTTAATAGGAAAAAATAGGGTAAAAATAAGATGAAAAACACTAAAATGGCTATATCTCTGGAAATACATTTTGGAAATGGTTAAAATTTTGGGCCCAAGCAGTTTATGGCGCATGTTTTCGAATGGCTTTTTGTTTGAAACTGAATTCTTTTAATTTGATAGTGTTATCTGTAAAATAGTCCAAAAATACCTCTAAAAATGGCTTTGACCACATTTACTGGTCGAAAATTGTGAATCGAAAAATAAAATGTTCGTCTCCGACCCCACGGCTATAGATCTGACTTATAAAAATTGTGGGTTTTACGAGCGGTTTTCCAGTGATGGAAGACACAAATTTTTAAGAGCGGATACAGACATCGCTCATGTATTTCAGAAAAGGAGCTCTCAAAAATCAGACTTTGAGTTACGGGTTTCGGGCCAAAATTCAATCAAAAGAGTGTATCTGAACCTTCAATTTAGTAATAGGATTTTTCCTGGGACGAATCCTCGCCGTGCACGAATTTTTTAAGATTTCTGAAAAAAGCGTTTTTCCAAAAGCAAACCTTAAACCTTTCTTTTGTAAGAAAGGCAAAAACATCCATGTTTTAAGTAAATTCGCCGTTAAATACAAAAAAATATATTGAAAAATGTTACTTTTCAATACCAGTGCTGAAAAGTTCCACTTTTCAGCATCCATTTCAGTGCTGAAAGTGGAACTTTTAAGCACTGGTATTGAAAGGTATTAATTTTCCATTCTGTTATTTTTTGTAAAGAAAAGTAGGTTATTTCGTCGCTCGAGAATGACAGGAAAAGTAAGTAGTTTCAGAACGGAATTGCAAAAATATTTTTTTCTGCAAAAAAAAATCTTGTCTTCTAGAATGATATTGGATAAATTTGACGCGTGCTGAAAAAAGCAAGTCTGTAACACACTTTTTTATTACTTTTCGATACAAGTGCTGAAAAGTTGAATTTTTCGATGCAAGTGCTGAATACGTTGAAGTTTTTAGCAATCAAAATTACTCCTCAGTTCTGTTATTTTTGGCGAATAATGTAGCGTTTTGTCATTTGAAAATGTCAGGAAAAGTAAAAAAAAATCACAACGGAATTGGACAATTTTTGTGTTGGAAGTTTGACTTGTTTTATGTGACTTTGCCAATGTTTTTAAAAATGTCATTTTTCCTGGATCAACATCAGCTGTGTTTTTCACTAACATTTCCTATATTTTATGTGAAATAAGTATGCAGTATTTTTTGTTATTGTTATGTCTCTATGGACTTTTTACAATTTAAATGATAATTGTATCATCCTGTAGTAGAAAATGTCAAAAATGAGCAAAAAATTGGAAAATTGACTCCAAAAACATTGAAAAACAAAAAAGGCAGAAGGTAATGATAGAAGGTGATAGAATAAGCCAAATACTGTTAGAAACAAACATAAACTAAACAAGATAAATGCAAATAAAAATACCAAAAACCGAACAAGAAAAACATAAAACACGAGAAGTAAAGTTTTTCGTAGAACAAAAATGGCTGGAAAAGACCTCCTGAACACGGGAGAAATAAACAAACTCAAAACACAAATTTGGCCATAAGAGGGTTGAAAATCGATGGATTTTTTTTGACTGATTTGTTAAGCCGTACGTACTGTACTGATGGCGACTTTTCTTATAAGTTTGATTTTTTCGAATGATTTTGGATTTGTTGTAATAAAAGTCTTATCCCACGAGTACTCAAAATTATTTAAAAGGAAATCATTTTTAAGCAAAAGGGAACAAAAAAAATCAATTCAACCATCACAAGAACCGTATCTATTTCAAGAAAAGCATTCAAAGCCTTGAGATTTAAAGTAGTAGTGAATTAATTCGATAAACTGCACTCATACACCAGCCTGTCTAATCGCTCGTAAGTCTGCGGTCAACTCGAGCAAAAAACTCAACATTGAAAACTTAGTCACACCACCCACCCGCCCGGCACTGCGTCTACATCTCGTGTCAAGCCACCCTCTCCAGAGAATTTGAATGATAAAAAAATGAAAGTCAACGCATCGAGAATCTGCGGCGATGGTGACTCGTCCCGGGCTCTTATCTGTGCAGCTTCCTTGGAATTAAGGCACCCACCCGGATGGTCCGGTGTGAAGCTGCGTGCACCAGCAGCACAGAATGTCGGATATGCAGAGTAGCAGCAGCAGCAGCTGTGCAGCACTCCGAACATGCTGTACGGCTTATCGCTTGCTTCCGTAGAAGGTCGGTCTAGTCGAGTAAGTAAACGCTGGATGAAGAAGGAAGCTGAGGTCGTGAGTCGGGTGGGGAATTTTGGGATTTTGGCGTCGTTTTGTGGTTTTCTCGGCGTAATCAGCAACGTAGTTGGAGGCGCTGCTCGATAGAGTTCACAATGCCCGAGCTAATCGAAGCTGGACGGCTGTCGAAGTCGTAGCTCGAAGAAGTTCGGTGAAGCGTGAAACGATGATTTATTGTCGGATTAAGGTGCAAAAACTAAGGAAGAGGATCCCCTGACTATTCTGTACTGTGTGAAAAGCAAACATCAGAAGCGAGAGATGAGATAGGATTTGGGAGAACCCTTCAGCACAAGATATGGTGAAGAGGGAATTCCTGAAGGGTAGTTTGTTTGTTTTTTCTGCCAACCAGAACGTCACATGTTCTAATGAATAAAACAATATTAATCACTTAACAACTAATGAGTTCACACTAATGCAAACAAACAAGTAAAAGTCGCCTTCAGACCACTGTAAATCAACACCTCGATCCCATTTCAGCAATTCTCACTTGATTTCGATCCGTTCTCAACCTCATTGCAGCATCTTCCGAGCATCATTACATCCCGTAGATTTTCCCCCTCAATTCTCTCCCATCCACGGATGATTTACGGCCATTTAGGACCCTGCCAGCCGAGAAGGTGAGAGCGATGAAAGAATCCAAAGTTCTCGCAGCACCGCGCCTTCAAAGGTCCTTGCCGGACGAGCGAGAGGGCAACAGGATTATCCCGGCTTCTTGTCCTGCTCCGACCCGTTGTTTTGCTGTCGGTGCGTTTCCGAAAACGTGTTAAATAGGAATTACCTTTTGTGTGTGCTGCACTTCCTTTTTCTCTCTGTGCTCAACTTTTGTCCTTGGGGGTCACACCCGAAATGCAATGACACAGGGAGGATTTTCGACCTTTACGAAGAAACCCCTCGAAAAAAAAGTGTGAAAAAATGTATTTCGGTTGAAAAGAGGAGACTGTCGAGCGCGTTAATAAAACTGGATTAAAATTTTTAATACTCTCTGAAGCTTCTGGGACCGGCGAGCCGGGATAATGCCCAGGAAGCATTAATTCGATTTACGACAATTAATCGACTTCTTGTTGCGGATGGTTTTGGTTTCGGATGGCCGGAGATCCCGGCTAATGAGGAATGTTTGTGTTCCGGATTTGGCTTTCGAGGCTGAAGGTCCGGATGTTCCGGATGGGGATTGCTGATAATCGGTATGAGGATGAATGGTAATCGGTGGGAAATTGCTAAGGAACGATTTTTCAAGTTGTTTCTTTATAAGAAATATCGTTTGATGTTTTTATCTGTCAGTAGTATCAGCTAATTTGAAGCGTATTTTGTAACTTTTTTTCAGTTTCAAGACCGAATTGAGCTAGAAGATATAATTAGAATTCATTTTTGCTATAGCTATATGTTGCAAGAAAGTAAACTGAAGAATAATTCTAATATTTAAAACATACATATGAAGATTTTTTTTTCTAAGGTAATGATTGCAAAACAAATGGACTGGTGTATTTACTGTGCATTTACTAAAATTTTGTCAACCAAAAATACTAATTATAGCTTTTTAAAAATCATTTAAATCCTGAATCTTATATTCTTATAGAAAAAAAGCTCTTTTAGATTTTTACTGAAATATGCTATCATCCTAAAAAAAAATATCAAACTGTTCCAAATGAAGTTTTTCTATCCATATTTGCGAGACCATGATGATATTTCGAAGTGATTTTGAACTAGCCTGATTTTTTTATTTGCATTTTTCTGTATGAAAATTTAATTACAAATAAAATAAATATGATTAAAGCTTTCTAATCAAATATTACACATTATTTGAAGGTAAAATTCATTTGAAATTCCATCAACTTGCTAAAATTTATTATATTTAAGTTTTTTTCCATTGTTTATTTTAATGTGCTTGACACTCTCGAACACCAGACTTCCACTAGCCGGGATTTAATATAAAAAATCACCAAAAATCTAGTTTTAACAAATAGAATAGAAGAACTCTCAAATTTGAAGAAAAAAGTCCAGAGTTTGAAAATTTAACTTGTTCCATGCCACTTTGCCAATTTATTTAAAATAAGCGCATTTCTGAGCTCAATTTTGGGCGTGTTTCTAATTTATATTCTTTACTTTTTAAGTCAAAATGAGTATTTTTGAAGAAAACAATATGCTAAAACATTGAAAAAGTGTTCGAAAATTAATTAAAAGCAGAATACAGGAAAAATGAAATGTAACGAGGTTGACTTTATAGCTGTCGGCCACCATTGCTAGTACCAACCACTAGTGCAGGCCTGCCCAACCTTTTCGGCTCAATTTTCACATTTTTGATCGTCGAATTACAATTGTTGATTTTTTAATGGTTGACGTAAAATGTAGATAAAAACGACTTGTATAAATATGTTTTCTAACTTTTGGTAAAGTTATGTTCACTGGTCATCTGAGAACCGATTCCATCAAAGAAACCATGAAAAAATCAATAATTGTAATTTTGACGATCAAAAATGTGAAAATTGAGCCGAAAAGGTTGGGCAGGCCTGCACTAGTGTCTTCCTTTTAACTACAAGGACTTCGCCGCCCTGGGCTCCTAAGTGTTTGAGTACGGCACATAGAATTTTAGAGCACCCGCCGCGGGATTCGAACCAGCGACCTCTAGATTGTGAGTCCAGTGCGCGTTCCGATTGATCCACACGGGCGGGCTTAGGCTAATGCTACCAATAAAAAAGCAAAAAACTAAACGTGATAAATGCATATAGCAATACTTAACATAAATTAAGAAAATCAAACATATAAAACAAGCAAAAGTTGCTCAAAGTAACCTCCTTAGCACGAAAAAATGTCAATCTTCAAAAAAAAATTAAGCTGTTCTGTCAAAAGATTATCTTGGTTTTTCCCGCGAGAAAGCAAACATACTAAAAACTGACTTAATTTTTGCATTTTTGGGACAGTTTTGTATTATAGCATAAAGGTTTTTGCAGCAGCGTTTTAAAATAAACATTTTTGAAAACAGTTCGTGAACATTTTTTGTTATAGTTCAAATTCAAATCATTCAAATCTCGATTATTTTTTATTTTCTCACTTTAAACATCAAATTCGAGTTCTGCAACCCCATTTTAGTCAAATTTAAATTGTTGAATGCCTTTTAAATTAGAAAATGTATTTTTCAATATTTTACCACCACCATTTAAAATAGTTTAGGGATCATACTGATGCTAAAAAATCATAAATAAAACAACAATTTTTTTCGTGATTCGATTATCCAAAGTTTAGACTATCCGAAGTGAAATTTTGCCAAGGCCTTCGAATAATCGAGTCTAGGTTGTATTAAGAATGCAAATAATGCAAAATAACAAACCTTGAAGTTTACGTGTTCTTGGATTTTCTTAAAATTATTAAACGATTTATCCTTTGTATCTCTAATCTTCTTTCAAAACCGTTTTCCATCAATTTGACAGTTTAGCTAATTTTCCATCGCCAATCAGCAATCACCACCATCGTCCAAACATAAACAAAATCATCACATATCGAAATTATTGGACTATCTTGTCGCACGTGCATTTTAGGCCAAATTGGGTTAAGAACACCATTTTGTGTAGTTCGCATTGCCTCACCTTTTGACCTTCACAGATCCCCAAAATTAGAATTCACTCCTGAGATATTCAATAAAACCGAAAAAAAGTTTAGAAGTTTTCTTATCGTGCAATCTGACACACCCTGAATATTGCGGTAAATGCGACAACTGGCCAAAGGGATTTCCGGTCAGAACGCGTTTAACACACGTGCATGCCAGACCACCGTAAACATTTTTAATCACAACTGAAAAAAAATGCACGGAATGGTCAACCAACAAAAACGTGTTTGTTATTTTTTACATTTTTGTTTATTCAAGGTTTAAAATTAATACATGTTTTTTTTTTGGAACGTCACTTGCGACAAGATAGCACAATCACGTCGATGCGAGAGTCTCCACCGTGGTCACAATCGTACTCGCACGAGGAATTAAAAGAGCGCTCCTCCACTTCGGTCCATCTCGACTGCTGAAGGGGTGTGAGATATGAGATTTTAATCTTTTGTCTAGAGGATTATTTAATTTCTTATTCACTTCGACATGGGTGGAATTTGAAATTAAAACACGTTTGAAAATTCGTATTTTTTAAATTTATTTATTTTTTGCTTTGTAATGCACAATCTTGTTGATCTTACTTTTTAGCTTAGTTGCAACTTTTTTTTTCTAAAACTTCTAATTATTTTTCTCTGTGTCCACTTCACAACCAGCATGGAACACGATGGTGGCTGATTAATAATTAATTTGCCCTCGCGAGCTCACGAAGTAGCTCACAAACGCTCAGTTTGAAGATCGAGCTTGCTTTTGTGCTAGTGAGATTTGCTAGGATGCTATAACGAGTCGATTCTGAATCATCTTTGGCGCTCGGGCGCCTTCGTTGAGCCGAGTTGTTATTTGCGAGAGGATTTGGGCGTTAATCCTTTTGCGACTGCTCTCCTTCAAGAGAGCACGGACAGCTGCGCAGCAGCGGATTTGAGATTCTTGGGCAGATCAAATTTGCAGCAGCAAAAAAAAAAACGGTAATGATTTAGCTTAGCCCTGTCGGAGGTTGAACACCCATCACTTTTCCAGATAATTCCTCCGGGAGGAACCCTTTCAAGATGAGGAAAACAAAAAAAGTATCTTTCCATTAAGAAAAAAAACTATCATTTTTCATTTTGCACAATGAGAATCCTTTTAAACGAATCGAAACAAGATCAATGTGAAGTTCCCCTTTATCCCTTTATCCGGAGACACCTCACGCCAGGTACAGTCATGGCTCGGTTTAGCACCGCATATGGGGGATGCAAAACCGAGGCGTGCATAACCGAGGCACAGAGCTTATGGGATTTTGGCTATATGGGAGACATTGGCTTTAATCGTACGAAAAATCATGCAAACATAAAAAAATATAGTGTTTTGGAATCGGGATGATGTCAGCTATCCATTAAAATTATTATTTCATGAAAGTTTTCACAAAAATACGTATTTTTCCTGTATTTCGAAAATGCATTTTTTTTTCTCTAAAGAAACAAAAATTTATAGTTATTGCAATACGGGTATCAAATAATCAGGTTTTTTTCATACATTTTGGATGTAATAACAACATTTTTAGAAAATACTCCAAATATTCACAAAACTACGTATTTTAGAATAAAATACTCAAAATTTCCGTTTTTACAATGTGGGTTTGTTTTGTGTTTTGTGAAAGTTTTGAGTATTTTCAAAAAAAATATTGTTATTACATTCGAAATGTTTGAAAAAATCCTGATCGTTTGATACCCACGTTGTAAAAACGGAAATTTTGAGCATTTTTTCGAAAATACGTAGTTTTGTGAAAATTATGAGTATTTTCAAAAAAAATTTTTATCGCGTTCGAAATGCATGAAAAATCCCGAACGTTTGATACCCACATTGTAAAAACGGAAATTTTGAGTATTTTTTTCGAAAATACGTAGTTTTGTGAAAATTTTGAGTATTTTCAAAAAATGTTGTTATTACATTCGAAATGTATGACAAATCCCGATCGTTTGATACCTATATTGTAAAAATTGAAATTTGGAGTATTTTTTTCGAAAAAACGTAGTTTTGTGAAAATTTGGAGTATTTTCTAAAAATGTTGTTATTACATCTGAAATTTATGAATAAACCTGATCATTTGATACCCATATTGCAATAACAATATATTTTTGGATTCTTTAGCGAAAAAAATGCATTTTCAAAATACAGGAAAAATACGTATTTTTGTGAAAATTTTCATGAAATAATAATTTTAATGGATAACTGACATCATCCCGATTCCAAAACACCATAATTTTTTGATGTTTGCATGATTTTTCATACGATTAAAGCCAATGTCTCCCATATAGCCAAAAACCCATAAGCTCTGTGCTTCAGTTAAGCACTGGGCCGTGCTTAACCGAGGCAGCTGAACGGTGCAAAACCGGGGCAGTGCAAAACCGAGGCGTGCAAAACCGAGGCATGACTGTAGGCAATACAAAAGGGTAAACAGCGCAAAGAAAAGGGACGAACGCATCCTGTGTGCAGGGCGTGCAGAGATGTGCAACGGGGCAAATTCTTGTTACGTTGTTTGCTACATTTCTTAGGTGTGATCTTTGTGTGTTTTTGGGTGAAATGCAGCGGTTTAAAAAATTGGGTTTTTGTCGCAGTAGAATTTTGAAAATCTTATTAAAAAACTAACTTAATCCACCTATGTGGTTGGAGCCTTCCTCACTCATTACCATCAATGGCCGTACACAAATTTCATCTATTTTTTAGATCTGGATTAAAAAAGAACATAAATATCACTAAAGTGGCCATATCTCCAGACAGGGTTGCCAGATCCTCAATATTTAGGACTCGATGGAAAGGTCTTTTGATAACCTAACCAACGATGGGTTGGATGGTGGATTCGGACATAGTTTGCATACATTTAAGTGAGATCCGGCTTCCAAAAAGTACATCAATATCACTTAAGGTGCCATATCTCGAGACAGAGTTGCCAGATCTTCACTGTTTTAGGCTCGTTGGAAAGGTTTTTTGATAATCTAACCAACGATGGGTCGAATAGTGGATCCGGACATAGTTTACATACATTTAAGTGAGATCCGGCTTCCAAAAAGTACATCAATATCACTTAAGTGGGCATATCTCGAGACAGGGTTGCCAGATCTTCACTGTTTTGGACTCATTGGAAAGGTCTTTTGATAACCTAACCAACGATGGGTCGGATGATGGACCCGGACTTAGTTTACATACATTTAAGTGAGATCCGGGTATATGTGAAAACACATTTTTATACATAACTTTTGAACTACTTATCGAAACCTCAATCTGTATAAAACTCGATCTATGGGACCCTAAACCAAGTCGAATGCAACAAGTTTGGGTCAAATCGATTCAGCCAGTGCCGAGAAACATGAGCTAGTTTGTTGGTCACATACATACATACACACACACATACACACACACATACACACAGACATTTGTTCAGTTTTCGATTCTGAGTCGATATGTATACATGAAGGTGGGACTACGACGTTTTTATACAAAGTTCATTTTTAGAGCAGGATTACAGCCTTACCTCAGTGAGGAAGGCAAAATGTATCATTTTTACCATAACATTTGAAACAAAGCCAGATGTAACTCCCCCACCTTCTTCTCAGCCAGCTCTACCCCATTTCAAACAACCATTCCCTTTCATTCGTAACAACACACTCATCATCACAGTCGTCGTAGGTCGTCACGCGAATCGCTCCCCAAGACACAACACGAGACGACCGAGACGAAGCCGAAGGATTAACTCGCGCGCACAGTCTTCGGTGAAGTGGTCAAAGCAGCGAAGCAACCGCGAGCTCACACTCATACGCGAGAGAGAGGCAAAAGGATTAAGAGATTAGTTGCAAGGCGTCGTCGTCGTGACCGCAGCCGATGATGCTCCCTCGCGATTGATGATGAATCCATCTCACGCGCGAATCTCTCATTTCGCTGATTCGTTTTTGCTTGGTTTGATCCAGATGAATGCTTGAAATTGTTGTGGAATTTCTAGAATCAATTTCTTCAATTCTCTTTCCAAATTTCTCACTTAAATTACCAAACACACACTTTCGGTAGCAATCCCGGAGGCATTAAGTCTGACACTCACGCACACACATCAAGAGCGATTAAGCATCGAAAATATGCTGCTGCTGCCGAGGGGCTAATCCGACCTGAACCGATGCGGCAGCATCCGAGCTTGGCGCTAGTTTACGAGGTCGAAGAAACCGGGAAAAAATTGATCGCCACTAAATCAATTGAGGGATAATAGAAACTTTAGTAATTTATCCTCTTATATGCAGTCGTCGTCGGACTCGGTGGATGATGGCGATGAAATGTTGGCTACCGAGCAGATCAAAAGCGATGCCCTGAAACCATGCAAGTGAGAGGCAGAGGTGACCCAGGTGAAGGACGCGTCCATAATCCAACGGCAAACGGGATGGAAGATTTAAAGTCGATTTAATTTATGTGCGTGTGGAATGTTCGAGGGTCGAGATGAATGTATCGTTAAGTTTAACGAAACTTGAGTTAGGTTAAGATCAGTTCAAATTGTTTCTTAAATTTATTTAGTTTTTCAATGCAGTTCAGAAAAAAACACACTCATTTTCTTTTAAAATTATTAATAACATAACAAATTTACGTCACAAACGATTCCCTATACAGTCGGCACTTTTGTCGCCGCCACGCTACACTACAACTGTATGAGGCACTGCAAAGCTATATCTCACTCACTGAAAATAAATATAATCCAGGATTAAGTGTTTGCCACACATCGTCCTCCCCCCCCCCCTTTTCTCTGGGCCCTTTCAGTAAGGTAGGAATGTTTGTGTATTTGTGCGACCAATCGTTCCGCAGTGAATGGCTGTTTGAGTACCTCCACTCCTCACACGTGCTACCCCGGCTGATCTGACTGTAGCTTGATGATGTTCACGCGCTCACCGGAACATTATTAACCGAGAAGCATTGAGCAATGCTACAGTGTGATGCAACTGATGTAACGACAGGTAAACACGGGTTGTTTGACACTTTTTCAACAATTATTGTTAAAAAGAGCCTTACTTTTTATTTAAAAAAAAACCGGTTAACTCGGTTTCTATAATCTACGTATTTCTTTACCTCAAAAGTGAGGTTCTACAAAATTAATCTCGAATGGGTTTTCAAACTTCAACTATTTGATAACAAAACTTATTTTTCTAAGTAAAATCCAAACTTGATAATCCAAAAGCCTAGAACAAATTTCACTTCGTATAATCAAAAAAAAAAAAGGGTTTTCGTTGTAGCTTAAATATGACCCCCAAACTTTGCTTGAGTGATTGCGGCCAAAATGGATTCGATGAAATTCAACTATTCAAATTTGCCCAAATTGGGGTCGCAAAACTCAAATTTGATGTTAAGAGTGAGAAAATTTAAAAATACGAAATTACACATTTTGTTCTGTAAGAAACGTTGCTACTTAGGGAGTCACTGGTCAAATTCTTCAAAATCTGTGTAAAAAACTTTGTTGGGTTCTGTACATTGAAATTTTTGAAATATGTAAAATATTTTAAACTGATTGAAGCGTCGTTAAATGCACTTTGTTAAGATGTATAGAATTAAAAAAAGAAAGCAAAATTCAGGTTAAAAATATTTTGACAACCACAGTTTTTCAACTTTTACTCCGAAATTTGTTTTATTTAGAATGCCTAGAAATTGGAAGACATATTAAATTTCTGTTCTAATTACAAATTAAATGTAAAATATTTTACTCAATTCAAATGCTCTGCGTTAAAAGGTTCTTAAAAATGGAATTTGTTTAAAAATTCGCACTTTCTCTTAAAAAATCAAGGCTCTTTGAGAACGATACAAATATTTTAAAGCATCATTGCATTTTAGGCTCATTGATTTTTCACGCTTAAAAAACTATAATTTTCGCAGGAATCTTAATTTAAAAACACTCAATTATTATGAAATTTCACGGAATGTGAAAAATGTGAAATCATTTAAATTAAAATCAGATACGAAAAAAAATAGAAAGTTGTTTTTCTACATTATTTTATTTTGTAGAATAAATCAGCATTCGTCAATTTCACATTTTTTTCTAAATTTCTTTGTTTTTTCAATCACGTAATTTTGTTTTTCAAATTATCTATCAGATACAAATAAATAAATATTGAAATACAAGTTTGATCATGTTAAATGAAAATAAAACATTAACTTTAATACACAGAAAAAAAAGTTGAATTTTGGAAGGTTGAAAATGTGGTAGGTTGAATATTACATTACCTTTTTTTTTGTGTAATATTACATAAAAAATGTTTAAAAATGTGAACCTGATGAATATTTATCGAAAACTGATGAAAATTCATCATTTTCAGACGTAAAATTAATCATTTTTTTTTACATAAAATCTGTCATCATTTCCTGATGAATATTACCATCATTTTTTCTGTTTATATATTTCAAAACAAATAAAAAGTCATCCTTACTTTTGTATTGTATACTTTTTGAAAAATGTTTGATTTCTACATCATGATTTTTTTCTTTATTTCGCTTTTAATTTATCTATTTTACATTTCATTTAAATTCAATTCGATTGATAATAACTTAATTTTATCTCGACATTGTGATAGTTTTTTTAAGAAAAATAAAAATATTCATACTTTCCCTCAAAAGATTCCTGTAGAAAACTAAGAATTGTATGATTTGTAACAAAACTATCAAAATTTCAAAAAAGATGAAACTTTTAAATTTCCGATTTCCATGATTCCCGTGGAAATTGGTAAGGCATAAGAATATGTATAAGAATAATCATCAAATTTTGAAATATTCTTAAAAGGCCGGATTTCAAAGATCAAAAATAATGTTATTACACAAGACTCATTTATTCTTTTCTTTTATTAATCAAGTTTAGATCTTCACATTTTATTTATTTACTCTCCCTACTAATTTAAATGGTAGTCAAATGTTTCTTGAATTATTAAGTAATGTAATTTAGTTTCAGTACGTTTTCATAGAAAAGCTGATAAAATACTATTCATGCATCAAACAAAGATCTGAATTTTACTTTAAAAAAATGTTTGCTGATATTCGAACATTCAAGATAAATCAATTCACCTGAAAAAAAATTCTGGGCAATCTTTTTCAACTAATCACAATATACTTGGCACATAATTTAAATATTTTTTGATTTAAAAACTTCAAAATAATCACACAGACTATGTATTTGCATATCCTTAACATCCAAAAAGCAAAAAAAAAAAAATTGGAAAAATTACCGCAATCTTCCTACCTTTGCTCGTTATAATATGCTTCTGAAAAGGTTTTCTTTTTTGAAATTTGTTTTGTTCTTAATTTGTGTATTTACAAAGAAAAAAAAATGATGGTAATATTCATCAGGAAATGGTGACAGATTTTGTGTCAAAAAAAAAATGATTAACTTTACCTCTGAAAATGGTGAATTTTCATCAGTTTTTAATGAATATTCATCAGGTTCACATTTGTACACATTTTTTATGTAATATTACTCAAAAAATGAGGTAATATTCAACCTACCAAATTTTCAACACTCCAAAATTCAACTTTTTTTTTGTGTAGATATTTTTAGTATTCTTTTCTAAATAAATGTTTTCACCATTTTGTTTTATTTCCTTTTCAATTGAAAGCAAATATAATTTACATAAATAGTTTTGAGGATGAAAACTTGTTGTTTGCTGTTTTTTAAGCACTGACAAAAAAACTGTAAAATTTCACGAAAACGTGGAATTCGCTTAACTCAGTATAGCTAACCAGAAATAAATAATGGTAATATTCATCAGGAAATAGTGAAAATTTTTGTGTAATATAACATCAGAAAATGATGAATGTTCATCAGTTTCTGGTAAACATTCATCAGGTCCACATTTTTACACATTTTTAGGTAATATTACTCAAAAAATAGCAAATTTTCAACATTCCAATATTCAACCTTTTTTTTCTGTGCATAGTGAACTTATTTATAAAACTTGATTTTTTTAAACTTTCAACACTTCTTAGCCAAGTTTTTCAACTTTATATTATATTGCAAACAAATTTTCTCAATTTTGATATTTATTCCAATGATTATTTATCATTTAATGGTCACACCGGCTTTCAATATCACTAAGAAATCGACGAAAACAGTGCAGGAAAACGTGTTCCAAGCCAATTTAAAAACAAACAGTTTGCCATTTTTTTTTAATATTTGTCAAACCATCGATATCCAACTATCAGATACACGGTTCTACCGAGGATTCAACATGTGTGCGATGACGCGCTGCAGTATTGGTAGCTCGTCGATTGCCGCTGCCGGCTATAATATTACTGTGAATGATAATCCTCATCACTAATACCGCCACAATCTGGTTGGTCACACTGTGAACGCCTCTTTGGGACCCTCGGGTATCGATATCAGGTTATGAGTGAATCTATTTGGATCAGAATGAGTTCAATAGCTTCAAAGAGGAACTATTTCATGCATTTACAAAATTTTGTTTATTTTGATGAAAAGTTTGTCCACAAAATTGTGGTTCCCGCGAACCGTCAGTGTTGCTGTCTTTGGACCGGATTTTCGACGGTTGCGTTGTTCGACACAGCCGGAGTTCAAGGGATTAAGTCTCATTACCCCACCTGAAGTCCCCGAACCGACCACCACATGAATGTGGATTCGATTCTTGAGAGTGCGAGATTTATTAAAAACACAGTAAAAAAGTATTTTTTTAAACTTCCACTATTTTTTTCATCATCCTTTTCAATATCTGAGCATATCTGAAGGTGTTCAGGGTGCTCTATGTCGTGGTGTGGACCTTTCTCCACGTGCGTGGTCTTTTCGCGCGACTCATACCACGGCACGCGAGAGGCGTCGTCGCGGTGCAGGAAATCTCTCCCCCTCTTTGTGGAGCATAAACGTGAGAGATTCAGAGCGACGACATTCGCGGCCGGCGCTGGCGACAGTAGCTCAGAGTGTTTTGTATGTGTGTTACGTTACACACACATACACACACAACATGTGCTCGGTGCGGACAAACTCTGCCAAGTCATAAAGCAAGATGGAAATAAATAATATACAATATAAATTAATTATTTAAATCCGATTGGATTATTTTAAATTTATTGTATGATTAATATATGTGAGATTAAAATTTTCTTGGTTCTTATTTTTGTACTTCGGGAGGGCAGCCGAGAACCGACCGGCAGTCGTGGCTAGAGCAAACCCCGAAGAAATGTAACGCGAAATTCAAGTCGAGGAGACACCTTGGTGTTGGTGTAAAGTAAGTTTCTGTTATGTTATTGCAACACGCGCTCCGCTTTTTAAAAATCTGTTTTTTTTTTGTTTCGAATTAAAAATATCAATTGAAACGATTAAAATTATTGATTCAAAAATCATTTTTCCACAAAAATAAAAACAAAAACTGACCCAACTCCCTCCCTTCAACATAATTTTAAAATAATTCAAAAGCGGGTCACTGAACTTTTCCTTCCCAATCCTTTCCCTGCTTCAGTTACACAAAAAAAAAAAAACAAAACAACAACAACACTCACACCAAATGCAACGCGAAAGGTGTTGATAGTTAATTATTTATTAATTAAACACCCCAAACACTGGCCGCCGTTTGCAAATTCGCCTCAACTCCCGAAAACAAAAACAAAAAAGACAACGTTCGGCTGTCAATCGCTCGTCGTCGTCGTCGTCGTTTGCCTCACACACATGCCGACGCTTTTTAAGGTGTTCGCTCCCCCTCGCTTGATCGCCTCACTCGCGAGGTTTCTCGCGCTCTCCTTCTGTGCGCGTCATCGATTAACCGAATTTCGCCTTCGTGCGACCCTCTCCTGCTCCGAGTTGGGCAGGCACTTCACCGTTGACAGGCCGGCCGAACTTCATCGAATGTTACGGTTGATTGAGTTCCAGCGCGCTGAGGGATTTTGCGTTATCACGAAAGCCGGTCGAGCGTGTGATCATGATCGAGGATCGCGAGTGAGTGCTCGCTCAGTGCTCACTCACTTGATTCACCAACCAATACGTGAGCCGAGAGAGCACGGTGGTGACAAAATTTGACTATCAAAACGATGGTTTCGATAAACAGGGAGGGTCCTCCGGATGTGTGACTTATAAAATCCCGAAAAAAAAACTAATGTTTACTCAACAATCAATTATGCCCACTACTTGGTGTTAATTCGGTGGAGTACCTCCTTTCCCCCTCGTCTTCTTCCAACGCAGTGACGTTGATCTAGTTCCTCATCAAAGCACGATTGAACGCGCGTTGGCTTATCAGTTGGGGCACTTATCGCGCGCTATATATCGCGTTATTTTCATATTTTGTCAAGAAGCGTTTACACAACAAATCTCAAACTAGCGCAGCGTTAGCTGAAGGGAGGAGCAAGAGGGGAGGTTTGGGGAAATCACAACCCACCGAGGACTCACACACTTGATGGCTCACTTATATCGGACGATTTGTTTGTGTGCCTCAAACATCATAGAACACAGGCCGACCGGCGAGGTGATAAGCCCCGAGTGAAGCACTTTCGGCAAAACTTCGGTTGTCATTGGATAAAAATAAAGAGTGTCGTCTTTGAGAGCGGGTTTTCCGCACTTTGAGGAGATTCTTTGGATCATCAATCTTTCTGATAAGATTGATTGTTATTTTGTTTACAAAAAGTTTTTTTTGACTTTGGAAAGACATATTTTTTTATAAACTGAAAATTGGAACCATATATAAATCTATACACCATATTTGAGTCCCAAAATTCAAGGACAATTTTTCATGCATGAAAAAATCTTTATTCGAGCGTTGACAATAACATAGTTAAAATATTGAAATTTTGAATAATTGTTGGAACCATTCAAATTTCATTTTAGCTTTTGTGAGGTTTAGCAAAAAGGTTATTTTGGGAAAACTATTTCGTTGTTACAAAATTTGTTACGCTTTTTTCAGTGAAATGTTATTGGAAATAAATTAACAACTCAATATAATCGCCTTTAACTAACTGAGAAAACTGCCAAAAGTTAGAAAATAAATTATTTTTTTTAAGCATCTAAATTTTTACGGTGGAATAATTTTTGGTTATATACCAAAAAATATTTATAATATGGAAAAAACGACATTTCACGATATGCATATCACAAAAATAGTTTTAACCCACAAATGTGACATTTTTATGTAAAGTTAAAGTTGTCCAAATTTTTGAACAATATAGCAAAATTTAGTGAAAATTTGATTTTTCGAAAAAAGGTGATTTTTTAGAGCATTGGTGTCTCAAAAAAGCTGTTGCAATTGGGAAGGGGCAACTTTTGACTTGATTACAATTTGGGGTGTTTCACGATTAGGGTGTTTTTTTATAAATCATACTTTCCAAGGATATGTTTGCGATTTTTTTTTCTTATCTAGAATGTTGTTGGCCAAGCCAATTCAAACAACTTTATCGAAGACAACATTTTTTTTTCTAGAAATCTAGCAATCATTTTATCTGCGCAATACATTTTTTTTGACACAAAAATATACGATAAATACTATTTTCTTGTTAAAAGAGTTTTAAGAGTTTTTTTTTGTCATTGAATTTCCTGAGTCAAGAGAAGCCATTGTTTATCGTTGGTTTTCCATACAAGGCTCCTCACAATTTTGCATGCTTGTCATTCAAAATGGGCATGTGAATTTTCGAAAATTTGTCACTTGAGAAGTTGTCAAATCCAATTTTTAAAAATAAGTTATTCAACCTTAAGTGATAAAAATCTGATCAAAATTCTGGATGTTTTTCCATGTGCTCATTCGATACATGGAGTCTGCTAAAGATGCAAAATGGCTATTTGAAATAAATAAAGAAAAATGAAATCGTTGATTTGCGAAAACCTAAAGTTTTACTCTTAAATAAAACTGATCATTGAAAATTTTAGCAACCAGTTTTGCTATCTAAATTTTAATGACAATTATTGGCAATAATACTTGTTTGCGCAAGCAAAAGGTTCAGATTGTAGATTTGTATCAGTTCAGTTAGATCTAGTAGGGGAAATATACCCTTTCTAATCAAACACCTATCTTCGTCATATGGAGAGTTTGATGCTCGATTAAAGCTCCAAAAATACTATTTAGGCTGTAAACTTACCAGCAACAGCACCGCCTCGAGTAAGCACGCAAATGTATGCCACTTACTGGCCAAAAAGATCAAATTTAATGCACTTTTGATCATAATTTCTATTTTGCGAGACCATTTCTCATCATTTTGGTGGCACACACATCCACACGCAAGATCAGAGGTTAACTGCTTAACGAAAGTCGCCATCAATATCCTTTCACTTGCGCTAACGATTTCAAAGCGCTTAAGATATAAAATTGCTTCCAACTACCGTCAACATGTTCTTTTGACCGTTACTTAGTCACTCACTTGAAAAATAATCCCGAAACATGTAAATAATTAGCAAGCGCCATCAAAAAAACAAACGCGCCAAGTCTTTTGACGTTTCAATCTTGATGACCCATTCCAAGCGAAGCCTGAAGAAAACCGAGCGAGAGGCAAAGGCAAATAAAGAACAAAGGGTGGCCACCAACACCACCAGCAGCGCTTGTGGTGTTGCCAGGAAACTTTCTCTATAAATGCTACTTTTCGTGAGTGTTCGCTCAAAATTTAATCAATTTTGGCAGCACGAAGCAGACCCAAACGAGCGTTGGAAGAAAAAAAGAACTAAGCTGAAAATACAAAAATGGGCGTGGCCCAATGCACACGATTGATTAGAATGCGTTTTTGAAATATTTTTTTAAAATGCTTGTAAAAAAAATAGCATAACTTTTAATAAAAGTGAAAATAAACAGAAATGTTCTCAAAAAGTTGCTCTATTCGTTGGTGTACTTGGTTTTACTGAATTTCAAGGAACACTCCAGATTATCCAACATCATTCAAACAAGACCGCTTATTAGGCTTAAAATGGGTTTATTTCCCCTACTACAGAATAATTCTAAGCATCTCCAAATGAGTTCTTGGCATTGTATAGAATTTCCCGCTAGAACTACCAGCTTTGGTCACAAGAATCTTCTGTCACTGCACTGTTCTGTTTCGCGCAGACTTTTCTGCGACAGAGTGTGTTGCCACCGAAACCGCGTTTCAATGGGCACGTATTTTTTCATACACTCTGTTTGGTCACGCGTCGGTTTCCCTTGAAGCACATTTCCACGGCGTGATTTTTGTAGCAATGGCGATTGCAGCACAAACAAAATGGCGTTTTTCACACGGAGTTCGTTACAGCGCAGAGCAAAGCACTTTTTCACACATCTTTTTCTTTTTCGTCAGCATTTTTTCGTGCAGGACTCTGCAGACTTTTTAACCCTGTACAGAACTGTGTGGAGTGCTACTGGCACGTCTTCTTGTTCGAACTTTTCGAACTTGCACTTGAACTTGAGTGACGTTTCACAAAAATAATCACTGTCAGACACGGTGTGGTTTGTTGTGAATGCAGTTCGGGTTTTGTTAACAGCAGAAATTATTTAGTTTTCCGTAAATATTCAGGCAGTGAATGATTCACAACGTGACACTGGACTGTTTCTGGACTGTGCGGTCTTCGGGTCTGAACATGGCGGTCATCTTTCATCACTTAGCTGCTTCAGAATGGCGACGACCAGATCCGCCATCGCGCCTGATTCCAGGTACACAACACTTGCACAACTGAACTGTCCGTTTTTTCTACTTTACAACCGATTAGCCAACTTCGACCCCAAGCGATCCAGGATTTCCTGGATCCGGTTCGAAGGACCATTTTATGTTAACGCACATAAGAGCGTCTGGTGCTTGGTTCGTGGCATAATCGGATCTGAACAGAACTGAAACTCGCGGGTTAGCTAGTGCACAGTAATTTGTAATGAAAACTTTATTGCTCTTGGTTTCTGTCGGTTTATTGAACTGTACTGGACGGTAATTAGACAAGAAAACTGTAACTTTCTACATCTTGAGCTGTATTTCAGAACAGGACGGTTCTGTTCTGTCTGATCTGTTCTGTACTGTGTCTCGCGGAGCAATGGCCACTTCTAGAGAAGATTCTTGTGACCAAAGCTGGTAGTTCTAGCGGGAAATTCTATAACAATGCCAAGAACTCATTTGGAGATGCTTAGAATTATTCTGTAGTACTAGATCTAACTGAACTGATACAAATCTACAATCTGAACCTTTTGCATGCGCAAAAGGCCAAAAATGACCAACTTAATGCTTGAAATTTCGACAAACCAAAACATCCAAATCCTCAAAAATTGTAGAACTTAAAGTAAAACAACTCGGTCTGTTTTACTTTTTCAAAAAAGCAAAAAAAAATTTAACCATTTAAAAAATCATAAATAAACATATTTGAATTATTGCGCATTTTGCACTTTACTAGAGTCTTGCGCAATTATTTTCATCACAGTATTTTTTCATCACAGTGATTTTTCTTCACAGTGATGACGAAGATATCCGTTGCTATGGCAGGCTGTTTATGTTATTTATTTATTTTTGGAAGTTCAGAAACTCGTCCAGCCCAGAGAAAGTTTTACGGACCGGCTAAGTGATTCAAGAGACGACGGCTTGTTCCGGAATCGTGGTCTCGGGATGGTGTCGGGATGGTTTTGCGGAGGCATCTTGGCTAACGAAGGATCTTTGGCTTTTTGCCGGACGGATGGTGGACAACCAGCGGGCGTTGCTGGCTACGTTTCGGACAGGTGTCTTCAACCCGCTGATCCTGCGCTGCCGAGAGGGGGCCCTTCATGGCTATTAAGGCTAGTGGCCTGGGGGTTATCGTCCTTTACGGTCCTCATATGGGGATGCGACAGACAGCGGTGGAGAAAAGCTGCCCGAGATTCTGCCAGCCATGCAGATCAATACAAGATGGACTGATCCTCGGAGTTTCGCCGATGGAGAGGGCGATACCCTTCGCTACCCTGGAGCTTGTCCGATGTACCAATGCCATGCCCGATGTACCAATGGCATGTAGTCTTTTCTAATTAAGTTTTTTTTGAATATTTTCTTTCCGGTTCAGCCAGAATTCTATTAAATTATAAGCCAATCCATGGTACCTCCACCAGACAGTGTCTGTGGTACTGTTTTTTTTTGTTTGGTGCCACTATCCACTGCGACCAGGAATTAGATCTATTGCGGACATGCGACTCTATTAATAGAATCACAAAGGCTTCATCTGTTAGGTGGGGAAATGGGACACACACACACTATTGATGAGCAAGTGTGTCGAGCGATCCACTGCCGTAACTTTGCCACCGAAGAGGTTTGAATGGTACCGCTTACGGACTTTGCTTACACAGCTCGAGATGGGCGAAAGAATTATGCCCTCGAGCTCTTAAAAAAATTAACGCGTCAAAAAAAACTAAAAATATTCGCAACAAGAATCGAACCAGGAACCTTTAAAAAACCATCTCAATGACTTAACTGCCTCGGCTACCACAGCTTGGTGACTAGATTTTGGTCAGAAGTCGATGCATTACACTTGTTTTTTTTATGGTGTGATGGAAAATCAGTTTGCCAACTGTGATGAAAATTTTCCCGCAGCACTCTACTGAGGTGCAAAGTGCGCAAAGTTGACAGTTCTCAGTCCTGCAAAGCAGTGTGATGAAAAAATCCATGCCTAGCACGATTGACACAAAACTCTAGAAATTGCTGCAATGCGCAATAAACGCTTTAGAATAATGATTAATTTTTTCATCACGCTAATTGCGTTTTGAAAACGCATTTTTAATTTAATTTGATTTTTACTTCTATATTTTCAATTCATTTTTCATAAAATCATTCTTTAAAATCAAAGCATAGGGACACAAATCTATTTTTTTTTCTCAATAATTATACATATTTGGTTGTTGTATTTCCATTATATTATTAAGAATACAAAAGAATGATGTTCAAAAGTAGCTAAACATTGTAGAACAAGTCGAATAAATAGAAGTATATGATACTTGTTGCAAAGAGAAGTTTTTTTTAAAACGAGTCATAAATTTTTTCAACGAGGTTTACCGAGTTGGATAATTACGACGAATGCTCACAAAATTAAGTTTTGCAACGAGTTCCAAACAACAATTTTTGAAATTGCAAAAAAAAACCTTTTAAAGGGATTTAATGTCAGACGTCCATGTATTTAGTCAATTCACCGTCCAAATTAAAATGATATTTATTTACAAGTACTGAAAAGTACAACTTTATAACATTTATTTGAGTGTTAAAAACTATAAATTTTCAGCCTTTTAATTGAAAGTATTACTTTTCGATTCTTTCATTTGAGAATTTGGGAATGAATCGAAAATGTCACAATGAAGCTGCATAAATTTGTTTTTAATCAATTTAACAGTGTTTATGTTAAAAAAAGCATACAAAAATTACCTATGATACATTTTGAAAAGCGGTTATGAACTTTATTGAAAAAATAAATCATAATTAAAAATACACTTTGCTCAAACTTTATTCAAAACAGTAACTTCGACATAAAGTTTCCATCAAACAAGACAGTGCAAAAGAGCCATTATATCCAACACGATTCCATCGCGCATAAATAAAAAATCCGGCTAATTAATAAACCAAAATTTATTTACGACGATCCAGCGCACAAAAACAGCGCTCCAAAACTCACCCGCGATCAACGACAACGAACGCGACCCCGCGCTCTTGACGCGCTCGCGTTAAGCCGTGAGAGATTACTCCCCGGAAAACCCCTCGACTGGGTCCCCCCACTTAAGCTGGCCCGGAGCAGAATTAAGCGAGCGACGACGACGACGCATCAGCTAATATTTATTGCGATATTAAAGAAATATAAAAAGGAGATTATAATTTGAATTCCGCGGTCAAGCACGGACACACGCGCACTAGGCTGGTTCAAAGTTGGGGAGCTGATTTGGAGTTCATAAGTTATACCTGCCAACTTTGTCGAAGAAAGCAAAGCGATTCGTGTTAAACTAACAATGTTACATCACAGATAAACCGACGATATTCGTAATTGTTTTCAAATTGATCGTTCAATTGTTGATTTATGGATTTTGGAAGAGAAAAAGTCTGGTTGGTTCGGAGACTTGAAGTAAGTGCCCCTAGTTGTTGGACCAGCCTGCCCCCAGCACTCAAACGGCAGCGCGCGGCCACGGAGATTAATCCGATCTCGCAGCGTCTCTGAGAAAATCGGTTATATATGCGGTCATCTCGGGACCTTGGCGGGGAAGCGCGCGCGGGAGGTTTCTCGAAATTAGGTGACAATTTTAAGCCGCCCTGGGGTGGACTTTTGCGTTATCCCGTCCCAACTCGCACACACCAAGTCGGGTTGATCAACGGGAGAAGAAACGGTCGCGTATTTTACCTTTTACGCGATATTTTATCACCAATCAAAGTGATGATCTGCTGCGAGAAGTCCGCCGAATCCTTCCGATTGGGCGGTGGGGTTTTACGGGTTTCGACAACCGGATGGCATTTGCGGGCAGGTGCTTTTTTGGCGGAGGTGGGGGGAAGTATCATACGAGTTTGGAATGGGGGTTTGCCTGGATTGTTGAGCTGCTGCAGATCGCGCTAAGCTGCGCTCGTGAGACGAATTGGTTTCGTTTTGGTGCACCCAAACTGAATTGGTCAATCGGTTTTTCAAGAAATTGTTTAGTGCTATTATTAGCTAATTTTAGCATTGGAAGATTCTTTTTCAAAAATGAAGATCGAAAAAAATCTCACTCATGAGATATCGGTGAAATTAAAGTACAAAAAAGTAATTTGAAGATTTTTAGGATTATCTACGTTGTATTTCATTAAGTCTAACTTTAGTCTGCGAAAGTTAGGCTCTTCAAATTGGTGAGTTCTCTTCAGAGTGCAAACTCAATACACTCACCGGCGATCACCAACACATGCGAGCATCTCCTGTAAAGTACACCTTAAGCTTAAGAAGCCCCTCGAGCGTTCAGGGCTGGAGGAAGAAACGGTGGCCACCTCTCTGATGGAGATTTTTAATCCCCTATAAATGTTTTAATCCACGTCGCGGAGCTCGCCTGAGCCGGGACCAAGAGCAGCCGGCAGTTCGCTGAGTAGTCTTTAATTCCACCTCCTCGCCCCTGCCTACCTTCTGCGAGCTACCCTCGGGGTAAGAGCTAAGCATTCTTTTTTGGATTTGTGATTAAGTTTAATTTATGTAAATCTTTGGCATTGCTTTATTGCCCCGCGAGCTTGATGAAGGTGGCTCAACATTCCTCCGGCGAGCAGCAGTCTGGAACTGGTCACCGCGAACGACCGGCATTTCCGACTGTTTTTTTTTTCGCGCAAAGCACGCAGTTTTGACCTGAAAACTGTCCTGCGATATCCCAAGGGTTTGACCCTTTCTTCCGGTAATAAAGAAAAAGCGCGGGAAAGTCGTACCCCTATCAGCGAGGGGGGACCGATTTGCTGATGTTCCCCTTGACTGCGTTTTATTGTCGTTCAGCTGATATGACCACGTGGGAGAGACACTTTCTTCCTTCAACGCTGAAGAAGCAACGCAGCAGTGTCAGAACATCATGAGGGTAATTGCATTCAATTGTGTTGTGTTTCTACGAGGTACAATTTCTTTCAACCTTTTTTTTTGCAAGGTGTGTACATGCAAATAAACGCACCTCGTATCTCCAACCCCCCATCCCGAAAAGTTCGTTACATTTCCTTGTTCTGTAATTGCGCTCGCACAAGTAATTTAGGGTACGCAAGTCTTGTTCTTGCTAGAATGCGGGACAACTTGAAGAACTGTGTGCCAAATGACCTGTAACTGGGCTTTCCGCGAAGTTTGTTTGGTTATCTTTGATTCTCGAGAAATCGAACCGGCCTGAAAGTGCATTATCGGTAGCTGGGAAATCCTGAACACTTCTTGAATGGCTGTTGCTGATTTTTAACTCTGATGGCTGGGGCAATTTTGTGAATAATTACTGTAACAATTTCATGTTATAAATGAATTGTCAAATCAGTTTGGAGCCAAAACTAGATTTGAATCATCAACCGCTAATGAATTTTGATCGCAAATCACAAAGAAATCAACTTGAACCCCTCAAACATAGTTGCGAATTGGTGGGAATTACACGCATATCCTTTGTGGGTATCCTCTTTTGCCGGGGTGGGTTTGCCGAGTGCATTTACCCCGTACGCGAATTGTCCTCTTTCTCATGGGGTGACCCCGGCTTCTCCCGGTTGACTCGGCGAATTCCTTCACAAGGGCCAACCCTAGTAAACAACGATAGCACCCCCGGGGCTCGTTTAGGATCTTCCAACAGGGGGAAAACGGAGTTCAACAAATTGTCCCCTTCTGTGTGACAGTATGAAAGCGAAAAGTAGGAGGTGTGTGTTTGAGAGTTCTCATCCGTTTTTGTCACAAAATAGGGATGTTCTTCCTATGGGATCGCTTTTATTAAGTGCGACCTGGGCCTAGATTATGGTAATTACCGGTGAAGGGGTCCGCCGAAGGCGGCAGGAAGATATCGTTAATTGTTGCATTCGCTTGATATCCGCAAGCGGCACCACGGCGGTGGCCGGCTGAATTTGCCCAAGTCCTGCCGAAGAAAGAAAAGGGGCTAAGCCCGCATTGAGTGGAAAACAATCGCCGGAAGTGTGATCCGCTGGCTGAACTGGACGCAACGACGCAGTGCAGATGTCACGGAGTAACCCCTCACTGAGCCTACCAAACCAAAAACCATTAGCTCATCCTGTCCCTAATGACAACGGCGGGCCCCGAAGAGGAAAGTCATTATCCACTCGACAAATTCGCCCAGACCGCAATACCTGGTTGAGGTGTGTGTTTGTGCGCAGGAGGACAATCCCACACGCAATCAGCCGTTGGGGTTCTAGGTTCTACCACAGACCAGCAGATGTTGATGGTTTCTACTCTGCAACGCCTTGGATCGATTCAAAATACATCGTCTTCTTGTCTGTGACACCACGCAAAACCCTACAAAACATCAGGTTCGCTTCTACACCCAGATCGCTCAACTCCGTCGTTGATCGTTTTTTAACCTAAAAATTAACTTACGTCCTCGCGCGATCGGTCCCCTAAACCCTACTCGATCGACCGGAGCGGAGGGACATCAACTGAACATATCGTCACATCCGATTAAATTCCGGCGACGACCTGTGCTCCGTCAGGCGGCAAGTCCGGGAAGCAACCTTATAATTTATAGCCAAAATCAACCGAATTATCGGTTTTTACATCAGCTCTGCAAGGGGGAGCTGAAGAGGTGCAGACCTGCTTGGCCTTTCTTTGGGCATGACGCGGTGACAATAAACTGTGCGCCCGGGTGTTAACGGTCCGTTTTCACAGCTTTTACGGACGGGAAATGTGTGAGAATGTGACGCTTCGATTGGTTTGCGTTGATGTGAAGTTTGATGAGCATCTCGTAATTGTTTTGTTGATTTGAAAATCGATTTAACAACGCAACTCAACTCAACTCAACTCAACTCAACTCAACTCAACTCAACTCAACTCAACTCAACTCAACTCAACTCAACTCAACTCAACTCAACTCAACTCAACTCAACTCAACTCAACTCAACTCAACTCAACTCAACTCAACTCAACTCAACTCAACTCAACTCAACTCAACTCAACTCAACTCAACTCAACTCAACTCAACTCAACTCAACTCAACTCAACTCAACTCAACTCAACTCAACTCAACTCAACTCAACTCAACTCAACTCAACTCAACTCAACTCAACTCAACTCACTCAACTCAACTCAACTCAACTCAACTCAACTCAACTCAACTCAACTCAACTCAACTCAACTCAACTCAACTCAACTCAACTCAACTCAACTCAACTCAACTCAACTCAACTCAACTCAACTCAACTCAACTCAACTCAACTCAACTCAACTCAACTCAACTCAACTCAACTCAACTCAACTCAACTCAACTCAACTCAACTCAACTCAACTCAACTCAACTCAACTCAACTCAACTCAACTCAACTCAACTCAACTCAACTCAACTCAACTCAACTCAACTCAACTCAAAATTGAGGTGCACTATCCCTTGATGTCCAGATCGCTCCCAACACATTCGAAGTTGAGCAGTTCTCTAGGATTTCGGTCATTCGATTTTTTTTGTATTTTTTAATCCGACTGAAACTTTTTTGGTGCCTTCGGTATGTCCAAAGAAGCCATTTTGCATCATTAGTTTTTCCATATAATTTTCCATACAAATTTGGCAGCTGTCCATACAAAAATGATGATTGAAAATTCAAAAATCTGTATCTTTTGAAGGGATTTTTTGATCGATTTGGTGTCTTCGGCAAAGTTGTAGGTATGGATACGGACTACACTGGAAAAAAATTATACACGGTAAAAAAAATTTGGTGATTTTTTTATTTAACTTTTTATCACTAAAACTTGATTTGCAAAAAAACACTATTTTTAATTTTTTTTATTTTTTGATATGTTTTAGAGAACATAAAATGCAAACTTTTCAGAAATTTCCAGGTTGTGCAAAAAATCTTTGAGCGAGTTATGAATTTTTTAATCAATACTGATTTTTTCAAAAAATCGAAATATTGGTCGCAAAAATTTTTCAACTTCATTTTTCGATGTAAAATTAAATTTGCAATCAAAAAGTTCTTCAGTGAAATTTTGATAAAGTGCATCGTTTTCAAGTTACAGCCATTTTTATGTAACTTTTTTCAAAATAGTCGCAGTTTTTCATTTTTTAAACATTAGTGCACATGTTTGCCCACTTTTGAAAAAAATATTTTTGAAAATCTTTTTTCAAAATAGTCGCAGTTTTTCATTTTTTAAAATTAGTGCACATGTTTGCCCACTTTTGAAAAAAATATTTTTGAAATTTTGAACTTTTTTCAAAATAGTCGCAGTTTTTCATTTTTTAAAATTAGTGCACATGTTTGCCCACTTTTGAAAAAAATATTTTTGAAAATTCTCTATATTTTGCTTCTTCGGACTTTGTTGATACGACCCTTAGTTGCTGAGATATTGCAATGCAAAGGTTCAAAAACAGGAAAATTGATGTTTTCTAAGTCTCACCCAAACAGCCCACCATTTTTCAATGTCGATATCTCAGAAACTAATGGTCCGATTTTCAATGTTAAAATATGAAATATTTGTGAAATTTTGCTATCTTTTCGAAAACAATATTTTCAAAATTTTCAAATCAAGACTAACATTTCAAAAAGGCCAAACATTCAATATTACGCCCTTTTATAATGTTAGTCTTGATTTGAAAAATTTAAAAATATTGTTTTCGAAAAGATCGGAAAATTTCACAAATGTTCCATATATTAACATTGAAAATCGGACCATTAGTTGCTGAGATATCGACATTGAAAAATGGTGGGTTTTTTGGGTGAGACTTAGAAAACATCAATTTTCCTGTTTTTAAACCTTTGCATTGCAATATCTCAGCAACTAAAGATCGTATCAACAAAGTCCGAAGAAGCAAAATATAGAGAATTTTCTCAGCTTTTCAAAAATATTTTTTTAAAAGTGTGCAAACATGTGCACTAATTTTTAAAAATGAAAAACTGCGACTATTTTCAAAAAAGTTACATAAAAATGGCTATAACTTGAAAACGGTGCACTTTATCAAAATTTCACTAGAGTACTTTTTGATTGCAAATTCAATTTTACATCGAAAAATGAAGTTGAAAAATTTTTTCGACCGATATTTCGATTTTTTTAAAAAATCAGTATTGATTAAAAAATTTATAACTCGGTCAATGATTTTTTGCACAACCTGGAAATTTCTGAAAAGTTGGCATTTTATGTCCTCTAAAACATATCAAAAAATAAGAAAAAATAAAAATAGTGTTTGTTTGCAATTAAAATTTTAGTGATAAAAAGTTAAATAAAAAAATCACCAATTTTTTTTACCGTGTATCATTTTTTTCCAGTGTAGTCCGTATCCATACCTACAACTTTGCCGAAGACACCAAATCAATACAGAATTTTGAATTTTCATACATCAATTTTGTATGGACAGCTGCCAAATTTGTATGGAAAATTATATGGACAAACTAATGATGCAAATGGCTTCTTTGGGCATACCGAAGGCACCAAAAAAGTTTCAGTCGGATTTAAAAATACAAAAATTAAAATTGAAGAAAAAAGACCGATTTCGTAGAGAATTGCTCAGTTACAAAGTGTCATAAATCTGTCTCTCCCTCAAAACCTGAAACCCAATAAAATCGATAAATCTTCCCAAAATTTCCCCCAAATAACTCAACAACTCGTCAAAACTCACCCCGTCGGACACTAAATTGGGCACACAGCCTCTTCGAAATTTGTGCAAATCAATTCATAAACTTGCGCGACCACAGCCCAAACAAGTCAGAACCATCAATCCGCGCAACCACAGGGATTTCGCCAATTTCACATCCCTAATGTGACATTCGTACAAGATTTATACAACGACGGTCGTCCCCGGCAATAACAGCAATTCGCTGTCTCGATGAAAGATACTCGCCCAGATCAGGATAACATAATGATCAAGTCCTCGGAACCACGGACCGAAGGGTTGACGAAATACGACACTTCCCCGTCCCAGCGCAATCCCCGAGGATCCCGGCAGGAATGTGCGCGCAGGCTTTTTCGGGACGGGGAGGAACACAAAAACACTGGTAGCTGCAAATATTTTGCGAAGATCAATGATCGATTAAATATACGGTTGCCACCGTTTGGGGTCCACGCAGGAGACACACATCGTGTGACGAACGACGACGGAGCCTCGGCCGGAGAATGGTGCGAAAAAGGGATAAGATCATGTATCAAACGTCAAATTATATCAAATTATTTCGCTGGTACAAATCAAGGGACGAGGGGGACACTCGGCCGGCCACTGAAGAAGATGGATCTCTCTCTTTGCTGCGGACGGAGAACGCATCATCGAGCGAGCCCTTCAATTGCTCGCTACACTCTGTCATGTAGGAACAAATGTTAACCCCTCGCCTGTGCGGCCTCAGGTGTGGTGGACGGAGCCAGTGATCGTCAACCAGATCTTTCTGAAACTCTACAATTTATTAGGTTGGTTGTAGAGTTGCACGGCTGAACAATTGAACAGTTGATCAGTTGATCAGTTGATCAGTTGAACAGTTGACCAGTAGACCGTTTCAACTGTTCAAAAGCTTGACGACCACTGGCGGGGCACGGCCGGATCGCCGGCTATTCCATGTATAAAATTTGCCAAAAATATTCGAACGACATTTATTTTCGTTAAGACGAAATTGTTTTTGCACTTTTCCGCGTGGATCGCGGACAAAAATGACGGATTCCCGCGGGGCTGCTGCGGCGCGCGGTGGATCTTCTCCGTACGAGCTTCGATCATGATAATCTGGCCCTCGCTCGCTTTTAATGGGATTCCTTTTCAGAATGGGAGGGGAGAGGGGCGAGGGTCTTAAAACGGCTAAATTCCGATGGCCCTTTCAAATGCGAATTTGGCCACAAGATTACAATACCGTGCTCGGTTGGTCCTTTGTCCGGGCAGGGCTTTTCAGGGGAATTGTTGAGGCTGCTACCGGTTGCTGGTTGATGGATGAAAGGGCAAAGTAAACATGTGAATAAAAATGTTCGTCAAAAGGTGAATTCTGCGGTGATAGTGGTGCAAAATGGGCAGGGGTGACTTCTTGAACCTGCAAGTCTCCAAAGTTGAATTCTCCAAACTTCCAAATCTAACAAGTTTACAACCATTACTTCAACCCGCAAGCTGTCAAGTTTTTCGATTTTCAATTCACCAATTTGAAATGTCTCCATAGTTTAAGCATACTCTCATTGAAGTCTCCAAGTATTCAAGATTAAAAGTCTACAATAAAGTCTCCAAGTTTCCAAAAAGTCACAAAATTTATAACTCTCCGCAAAAGTCTACAACTTCAAAACTTCGCCACTAATTCAACACTTCAACCCTGCCTGATAGCCCGCCTGATAACGCAAAAGAATGACTAACTGCAATTCGTGAGAGGCATCGCTCGTCGTCGTCAAAAACCGACAACAACCCCGATGACGATCGACGAAAATGGTGAATACAGAAGCGATCATCTTTTTTTATTGCCGCGCACACACAACACCACATGTGGGGATCCCCCCTCTCCCTCCTCTTCGCTCAACTTTTCATTACCGGAGATCCGAGGGATTTTTGCGGAGTTGCAGCGGAGAGGAGAGGGAAGGGATACAAAACCGCAGGGTATTGCGAACAACGCAAGAACCTCCGCATGATAATGATGATAAAAGTTGTTCCTGGCGACGCAGATCATCACCAAGCGTCCGATCTCCCGGGGAAGAAAAAAAATGTGGACAAGTTCTGAGAGTTACGGGGCTGCACGGAAGGAAGTTTTGTGAATCCTAATTGATGATTTCAGTACTGAGTCATACGATTTCAAGTCTCCGTGATTTTAGGTGTCAGACTCTAGAAGTCTCCAAAACTCGACGTCTTCGAGAATTTTCATGTCTTCACAACATTCAGGGTCTCCAAAACACTTAAAGTCTCCTAGATATTTATTCTTTAAGATTTGTCAAGTCTCCAAGAATTCTCAAGTCTTTAAAACTCTTAAAGTCTTCAAAACCAGGCCTGCAAAAAGTTTCCAACCCAGCGTACACATGAAGCAAACCAAAATGTCAGTTCACTGCTAGCATGTGACTGCAAGCCTACTGTGTCTATTCAACCACAGCCGCCTGACTCGTGCCGGTCGGCTGCTGGAGAATGAGAGACGTGAAAAAATTAGCTACACTCACTCAATTCGTGTCATATGACTGACTCGTAAAATTCTCTTTAAACACTATTTTGACTATTTTAAAACACTTGAATGGTTCTAGAATGTGCAAAACACTTAAAACAACCATAACTTATATTCAAAATAACATTTCCACGCATAAATACGAACTTTTTGTGTAAACACTTGTTTCTTTATGTGTGTGCGTGCAACGTCGAATGAGCGTTGGTCGACTACTGCCTCGCATTGCAGCTGCTCAATGAGCTAGGGCACTCACGACTGCGCTGGGTTTGTTTATGTCACGGTTTTGCGGTTCAGTGAATGGATCTCAAAAAATCGTGTCAGAGTCGCCGATTTTCGCGTCATGACCCCTGACATTTTCAGCACTGTTCAAAACTCTCCAAATCTTCAAAACTCTCCAAGTCTTCAAAACTCTCCAAATATCCTTAACACTCCAAATCTCCTAAACTCTCAAATTTTCCAACATTCTTCAAGTTTCCAAGATTCTTCAAGTCTGCAATATTTTACTCTTCAAGTCTCCAGGCCACTTCAAGTCTCCAGGCCACTTCAAGTCTCCAAGAAATTTTTGTCTTCAAGTCTCCAAAAAATTTCTGTCCGAAAACTCTTGAAGTCACTAAGCCTCTTCATGCCTCCAAGACTATTTAAGTCTCCAAAACTCTTCAAGTCTTCAAGATTCTTCAAGTTTCCAAGATTCTTCAAGCCTACAATATTTGAAGTCTCCAAAACTTTTCAAGTCTCCAAGATTCTGCAAGTCGCCACGATTGTAGATTCTACATGTTTTCGAAACCCTTCAAGTCTCCAAGATTCTTCAAGTCTCCTTGAACATGTTTTCAAAACTCTTCAAGTCTCCAAGATTCATCATGTTTTCAAAACTCTTCAAGTCTCTAAGACTCTTGAAGTATTAAGTATTCTTCAAGTAACGAAGACTATTCAAGTCTCCAAGACTCTGCAAGTCTTCAAGTTTCTTTAAATATACAATATTCTTCAAGTATCCACGGCTATTCAAGTCTCCAAAATTTCTTAGTGTCCAAAATTATAAGTCTTCATAACTCTTAACGTCTCCAATAATTTTCATATATTCAGAACTCTAACCGTCTCCAAGAATAATCATGAACTCAAGACTGTTCAAGTCTCCAATATTCTTCAAGTCTCTAATAACTCCAAGTCTCCAATATTCCCCAAGTCTCCAATATTCTCCATTCTCCAAGACTCTTCAAGTCTCCAAGACTCTTCAAATCTCCAAAATTCTTCAAGTCTCCAAGATTCTTCAAGTCTCCAAGACTCTTCAAGTCTCCAAGACTCTTCAAGTCTCCAAGACTCTTCAAGTCTCCAAGACTCTTCAAGTCTCCAAGACTCTTCAAGTCTCCAAGACTCTTCAAGTCTCCAAGACTCTTCAAGTCTCCAAGACTCTTCAAGTCTCCAAGATTCTGCAAGTCTCCAAAACTCTTCAAGTCTCCAAGACCCTCCAAGTCTCCAAAACTATTAAAGTCCCCAAGCCTCTTCAAATATCAAATACTCTTCCAGCATCTAATGCTATTCCAGAATTCCAAGAATCTTCAAGTCTCCAAGATTCCTAGGACTCCATGATTTAAAGTCTCCAAGATTTTGATCTAATGCTATTCAAGAATTCCAAGAATCTCCAAAACTTTTTAAGTCTTCAAGACTTTTCAAATCTCCAAAACTCTTAACTTCTCCATGAATTGTCATGATTTCAAGACTCTTCAAGTTTCTTTAAGTCTCCAAGATTCTTCAAGTCTCAAAGCTTCTTGAAGAGTCTTCGAGACTTGAGGTCATGAAAACAGTTTTGGAGACTTTAAAAGTCTTGGGAGCTTGAAGAGTCTTGGAGACTTGAAGAGTCTTGAAGACTTGAAGAGTCTTGGAGACTTGAAGAGTCTTGGAGACTTAAAGAGTCTTGGAGACTTAAAGAGTCTTGGAGACCTGAATAATCTTTGAGACCTGAATAATTTTGGTAACTTGAAGAGTCTTGGATTCTCCATGGCTCGTCAATTCTCCATGGCTATTTATGGCTCCAAGACATTTCAAGTCTTCAAAACTTTTAATGTTTCCATGACTTCGAGTCCCTAAGACTCTTCATATCTCCAAGACTTTTTATGTCTCCAATGCCTTTCAAGTCTCCAATACTTTTCAAGTCTCCTGGACATGAAGTCTTCAAGATTCTTCAAGTCTCCAAGTAGTTTAAAGTCTCCGTGACTTTTAAAGTCTCCAAGATTTCAAGGCTCTGCAAGTCTCCAAAACCCTCCAAATCTCCAAAACTAAGTCACACCTTGAAAACATTTGTTCAGTTTTTCCTCCGTGCATGCGCGTGTGTCAGCTTCGCTGGTATTGGTCGGTCCAGCGCAAACAAGTGTGCGTTTCGACAGGTTGGATCAAGTTCCGATCAAAATATTGCCATCAACTCTCCGCCGAGCTTCGCTCGAGGTTCTTGATACCTGGGTGCCGAAGAATAATTACTTATGACAGAATCTGGAAGCCCTTTTTGATGACTTCTTGGCGGCGGTGTTCACTTTGCGTATACCCCGCCTGATCTTCGCTGATCTGCAGCAGACGATGATCCCTCGAGTCGATCAATTCTGGCCGGTTTCAGCTGGGCTGAAGATCCGAATTTCGACACGTCGCGCGGGGAGACTCCGTTGCACGTTCGCCAGCGCGGCCAGCGTTTAATTACACTTAATTGGATGAAACATTTCGCGCGCGGAATTCCGCGAGCTCTGTGAAATTTAATCACAACAAATTTCAGCTGTCACCTCATTTTCGGACGCTCTCTATATGGCGAGCACCTCCGCTGAGGGTTTGCCCCACGAAAAGGGCATACCTGCGGGTGTCGATCTTTGTCCTCTCTGGTGGACGCACGCACACACAAATCACAACCTCCCATATACACGTGTTGTCCACCCTGGCCAAGAATACCTCAGCTTCCAGCCGCGTCCAAGAAAGGGCAATAGCACGCAAATAATCTCTCTCCGCTGTGTTCTCTGGGGTTGCACTTTAAGTGACGCGCGATCGGACGATCCTGGGCTGGACCCTCGGGGCAGTCGTCGGCAGACCCCGGTCCCGGGACCCTGGTTATTATTGGTTAATAAAATTTAAAGATACGCCGAACGCAAGTTTTTTTCGGGAGGGAGGTTAATTCCCGAAAGGACGCGGCTTGACAACATCGCGAGGGTATCAATCAACCTGCTGCGTGAGCTGGGGATGTGATTTTGGGAGGAAAATAAAATGCGGGGCATTAGCATATCATGGGTGGAATTAGGGGCTGAAACCTGGGTAACCATTAGGAAAAGAGAAGCTGCACCGGGAAAGCGTTATTTAGCATTAATTTGGAGCGAGGAAATTAAATGTCCCTTCAAATGGGGCAGTAATTGAGGTAGACCAGAAAGGAATAATTAGACGCAAGAATTTGAAGATTTTAGAGCGTGGTTCGAATGCAATTCTGAACATTGGAAGGAAAAAAGGCTTCTAACCAAAAATCTGAACATTTAAAAGAATTTCGATATGTCACCATATTTCTTCAGTTGATCAATCCAATCTAAACATTTTTTTCTCTTTTATTTTCAGGTACAGGTACATCCAAATTTGACCCAACTTTGCATCTCTTTCTATAATAAGATAAGTATTGAATTAACCCTCAATTGTATTTTTTCTATTTTTTTTATTTTTTTTCCAAAGAAGGCATGTTGACCAACTTTTCTTTTATGAAATTCCAAAACTCTCTCAATTTTCCATAATCCATTTTTTTTAAACTCTTTAAGTCTCCAAGAATCTTGAAGTCTCAAAAACCCTTGAAGTCTCAGCATCTTCAAGTTTCCAATACTCCTCAAGTCTCGAAGACCCTTTAAGAATCCAAGACTCTTAAAGTCTCCAAGAATCTCCAAATCTTTATGATTTTGATTCTCCAAAACATCTATAGTCTCCAAACTTTTCAAGTCTCCATAACTCTTAAATGATTTCAAAATAATTCAAGTCTCCAATTCTTTTAAAGCCTCTTCAAGTCTCCAAGACTCTTTAACTTTCAAAGACTTTTCATGGCTCCAAGACTATTAAAGTCTCCAAAACACATAACTGTTTTCGAAACTCTTCAATGTCTCCAAAACTATTAAATCTCAAAGCCTCTTAATGTATCCAATACTCTTAAAGTCTTCAATACTTATTTTTCATGGCTTCTTGACTATTTTTCAATTCAATTCAATTCAATTGGTGTTTATTAGAATTTAACAGTTCTGCTCCAGGATGTTACATTTGCAATTCAGAGATTTGGAGAACCTTTCAACTGAGATCAATTCATTAGCCTTTACAGGGAGGGTACATGTTTCTAAGTTTAGATGTTGCTAGCTGCATGCTCTTTTAGGGAAAATAAATTTTGAATTCTTGACTATTTAAGTCTCCAAAACTTTTCATTTTTCCATTACTTTAAGTCTCCTAGATTTGTTATGTCTCCATGTCGCTTCAAGTCTCCGAATGTTTTAAACCCCCAAGTTACCATGCCTCAAAAAATGACCAAGACTTTGGAAGTCTACAAAACTCCGAAAGTCTCCAAGAGCAAATATGTTTTTAAGACTTCTCAAGTCTCCAGAATTCTTCAAGTCTCCTAGAATCATCAACTTTTGGAGACTATTCAAGTCTCCGCGACTCTTCAAGTCTCCAAGACAAGATTTTCAGAACCAAGATTAATTTTTCAAACCTAATCTCATTTCATTTTTTTTTTTGTTATTTTGCTTGTTGTTTTTTTTATTTTACTAATCAATATTTATTTTCACGATTTAAAGCTAAAAGTACAGACATGAAAAAAAAAACCTGTACTTGTATGGACCTCAAAAATAAAAAATGTTGGTCAAAATTGCGGCCAAGGTTGGCAAAAATGTCTTTCATCAAATTTTTAGTAAAATCGAACAAACTAGTCTAAAAATTAAACCGATAATATTTCGAAAATTTGCATTGTTCGTATCCATAAAGAATTTCTCAAGATTTCAACAAAATGCTTTGAGATTGTTTTTTTCTGATTTGCAGTTATTGATTTGTTTTCTTTTACAAGTCTTTATACAATTGTTCGGGCTGGTCATACAGAATGGAAACGTAAATATATAAAAAATCATTTTTTTATCTTGGGCAAAGTTGTAGATTTTAGGATCGACCATTCTTTAAAAATATAGTTTTGTTTAAAACAAATAACTCATTTCTTGATTCAACTTTAATAAAAGTTGCATGCCAAGAATACTTGATTTTTTAATTTTCGAAATTTTTCGATATGTTTTAAGAGACTTTAAAATACACATTTAAACCAATTGTGCAAAATCAGATTCAAATGATAAAAATTTAAAATAATCTCACAAAACGTGGTTAAGAGCTAATTCTAACCTGCATTCGAAAAGTACTTTTCCAAAATACACCGTTTTGGAGTTAAAGTTACTTTAAGGTTATTATTTTCGTAAAATTTAACTTTCAAAAAAAAAATACTTTGTTAAGGAAAGTTAATCCTGAAACAAATATTTTTGAAAAGCTTAGAAAGTTTTCTTTTTTTTTTTTTTTGAGATTTTGAAATCGATGAAAATGTGTTTTTCTAAGTCTAACCTAATTTACCTCTAATTTTCAACTGACAATATCTCGAAAACTATTGGTTCGATTTCCAATGTCAAAAAGTATAACTTTGTGAAATTGGAAAATAGTTTTAAAATTTGCACTTAATTGTTAAATGAGAAACATTACTTATTTGTGGACCTTTTCAATAGTTTTTCTCTAATTTAAAATTTTGAAATTATTTTCCTTTAATAGATCAGAAAATTTCACAGCATTTAGCATTGGAAATTAAAATTGATGGCTAATAAGATGACTCATAGAAAACCCCATTCTCATCGATTCGAATTCTTTGTGAGGTTGTTTCCCAGAACTACTAGTCCGATTTTTGAAGTAGGAAAAATTTTCTTCAGGGGTGGCTTTTTATTAGAAAGTATTTAGGCCGTTGCAAATATTTTTTGAAGTTTATGTCCCTCGGCTCTGACCAAAGTCGAGGGGGGAGGCAAAAAATAAAAAAAATATAAAAATTGAAATTACAAGCCTAGGTTTCAACATTTGGATGAAAAAAGTGTTTTAAAATGCATTTTACAGGCATACAGTTGCTTTCCAATCATTAGTTTTGAAAATATCGAGGTATTGACGGAATTTTTTTTTTCGCAAAAAAAAACTTTTCGTGGGACTGTACATTGGTATTTCATGAAAATTTAAAATGTTTTCAAAGGAGTTCAAACATGCTGAATATGATTATAAACGCGGGAAAATGCATTTTAACTGGTTTTCAGTTGATTAAACTTTAATTTTTATTAAAATTTTGAAGTTTTTCGAAAAAAATATTTTTTTTGCCCCCTGATTATTCAGGCCAACTTTGAAGGGGGGGGCGACATAAACTTTGAAAAATATTTGCAGCGGCCTTATATAAAAAAAAAACAAAAATTTAAAAAAAATATTTAAAAATCCTAACATTATAACTTAAAAGTGACTTCAACTCAATGTACACTTTGTAAAAAAGTTGGTAACGAAGTTTTAAACAGCAAATTCAATGTAGCTCCTAAATTTGTTTTAAGCTGTTGGCCACATTCAAAAATTGCTTTCTCTGGAACAAAATTTTGCACCATCAATCAATAGGACTCAGAAGATGTCTTATTGAGTCCAATAAAACACATATTTTTTCACAAAATAATGAAAAACTTATTTTTGCAATTCAACTTTTAAAGAAAAAAAAATCGCGTGATAATTTGCAAAATTGAGAGAACATCTTTATTATAAATGTTTATGTTGATATCGGTAATTTTTCTCCAAAATTAAAAAAAAAATGTTTCCCAACAAAAACTATATTTTTCATGGAATACCGTCAGTGGGGGTGACTATGGGTCAAAAAACGATACACCTCTCGTAATTCCTTAATAACAAAAACAATTTAAATAATAGATAGTTTACTAACATTTTCCCAAAATATGGTGTAATTTGATGGACTCTACCTTAAATGGCAATCGTTTGAAAATTGACCCCTTTGAGGGGGTGACATTGGTCAAATGAAACTAAAATGATGCTCAAATACAAAGATATAGCAAAAACAAGTCATCCAACAGTGTTTCTTGTTCGAGGGAATCGTATTGATATGCTAAAATATTTGAAGTAGAGATTTTCAAACATTTGGGTACTTTTTGATCAATTCCAACAAAAAATTTAAAAAGTTGATTTTTCGAGAGGTTATTTTTGGCCAAAAACGTACCTCAACTTTAGACAGCTGCTAAAATGACAGGATTTGTTCTAGGAACGAGATTTTTTCAGAAAAGTCATCTTAAGATGTCCCTTGCACAACCCTTTTAACAGAATTCAGTTTCATTGAGAAGAATCTGAGAAATGGTAAAATCCGTAAAACATCACTTTGACCCAATCTCACCCCCAGACCCAATGTCACCCCCACTGACGGTATTTCAAACAATCATGAAAAATTACTTTCCTGTTTCTGTTTTTGATTGTGTAAATTTCAAATAAGTTTAAAAATTTCGTAGTCTACACTGAAATTAAAAAAAAGTACCAAATTCCTAAATTCTAGGAATTTTGCCTCTTTTTCTTATTAAGGAATCCAAAAAACCCGATTACTAAATAAGGAAAGGAGCCAAAATTCCTAGAATTTAGGAATTTGGTACTTTTTTTTTATTTCAGTGTAACAAGGTTTTTCCAAAATCATTCTGTTTTGAAACCCACATGATCGTACCAACAAACCTGTTAAAAACTTTCCCAATCGTCACAATCTTGGCCATTTTACCGCCCGATTTCAGTTGTCAAATTTACCATCAAGATATTCAACAACTCCCAAAGAACACGACATTTCGCCGGGGCTCCCCTGCTGCTGCGTATGTCATTACCATCGCCAATATCTGGGAGAGGACCCCCAAATGGTCCTCGCCAACCAAATGTGCATTGTCCTCGCCCAAAGGTTCATGTTCTCCGTGGGTTTGAAAAGTTGAACATGCAAAAAGTTTGACAGTTGACGAGATTGATTTATAAAGAGAAGAAGCTGCCGGGGTTGGCCAAATTTCTCCAGGTTTCGTTGTCCCGACGACTCATGCTGAGACATCAATGCTGGTCAATGCACTTGACGCAATCCTTTTCCAAAAGAGGTGGTCCCCCCGAATGGGGGTTGCGAGGGGGGTTTCGATGTATTCGCGCGAGAGATAAGAAAAATGAGCTTTTCTGCCCCGCGCGTCCTTTCCGGCCCTCGGGTAGCTTGCTAATTTCGCGGCCCAAAACCAGTAGACGCGCTCATTTTTTTTCGCTCCCCCCTCTCGAAGACGACGACGCGAGATTGCCTTTTTCAATTAAAATCAGCCCAAAAACGTGAATTAAGCAGCTGAGACGAATGAAGCATTCCAGGTCGACTCCTGGGGGACGATCCCGGCGCGTTGCTCCTGTGTGTGTTTTAATGCGTTTCTCGATGCTGCAGCTTCTGGTTGCACTCTAATGCATCATCTTCCCCGCAAACCTCAAACCTCGCTCGGACGACGCACTATCATTGCCGATAATTACGCCCGGAAGCGTCGAAATCAAGTCAAACTTTCGTCAAAGCTCAAAACCGGGTTCGTGGCTCCCTTATAATCAGTCCCCCGGGTCGCCCCGAGCAGGCAGGACCGAGGACGAAATTGAACCCCGCAATTCCGTCCGCGGCAGCAGCGGCCGCCGTGTCCCGGGTAATAGAATTTTGAATTGAGAATGAATTAAAATCCACTTTCCACACAACACTCTCCTACCCGGGGTTTCGGGAATCGCTGCTGGACGGGTTTGCGTGTGCTTGGGTTAGGGGAGGGTGGGGTGGGCTGTGATTTTGAATGGGGTTTGAGTGGCCTCAGTTTGAATTGATAGCTTATTGGGCCAGAATTACTTGTGGACAACGATTTAGAGTGTGATGAAGTGAATTGATCCAATTGAGACATAATCATTTGGGAAGATTGTCAGAGATAATTTTATAAAACATTTTGTGTACCAAATTGAATTCAAAGAAAATAATTTGTTTTGATTTAATTTTGTTGGGAATTCCAAGATTTTTCCCATTTTTAAAATGTTTTTGTTCTTAAAAAAACACAATAACCTTTTTTGATCATCAAAAAATACATGATTTGTTTCCTTTTGTGGGTCTGATTCGCTGGTAAGTAGAACAAATGAAATTTTTGTTGTTTTTATTTGACTTGTTTAACTTTGACAAAATGCTTAACTGAAAAATCACATTTTCAACCTTTTGTTTATTCAACTATTTGTCGTTCATAAAAAAAATGCCGGAAACCAACTTTAACTAATATTACATCAGTTAAAGGGAAAATTTATACTTTTTTATGACAGTTTTAATATGTTTTTTTGTCAGTTTTATTTCTTTTGAAATTATGAAGATTGAGATAAACACAAATCATGAAACATAAAAAGTTTGCATTTTTTTTATATTTTTCAATATTATGACAGAAACTTAGTAAAGTTTTGGAAAATAGCGATTGAAATTTGAAATTCATAATGAAATAATTGTGTTTTTTATTCTGTTGAACCGAAAATTGAGCTCAAATAGTTAAAATCTTCTTGGCTTATTTAGGAATTTTAAGTTTGAAATATTTGATATGCTTTTGCTCAAAACTTGTTTAAAAATAATTGAATCATAATCAACCAATGTTTTTTTGAATTTGAAATAGAGCGTCCAATTTCCCGGGGTTTCAAAATTCATATTTCCCTGAAATTCCCGGGAAATTTGAAGTTTAACGAATATTATTCTGATCCTGTTTCTGATTAATATTTCGCAACAGAATTGTATAGAACAGCAACTTTAATGGTCAAAATGAGTGTGAGGATCAATTAATGGCTTGACTGCTTGTAAAAAATCATGCAACATTGAGAAAATATGTAAATTTTCTATTTTTTTATGATGTCTATCAAATCATACCAAATCAAAAAAAAATTATCATTTTTTTTGGTATTTTTTCCTGGCAAATAACTTATTCCAGAACAAGTATTTTTAACTCGTCAATAAATAGATCATTGAATTTGTCTTAAAAATCTAAAAAAATGCGCTATTCAACTCAATACTCCATGAAACCACAACTCTATGTTTTAAAATATTTGTATCGAGTTTTTCAAATATGGTTGCATTCTTTGGGTTAATTTCATATGATACGAAGTTTTTTTTTAATTATTTTCATGGTTCCATTTATGGTATGATTTAGTTATATGATTATATGGCCTAATAAATTAATTAGATAAAAATCATTTTCATGGTGTAAAAGGGGTTGAAATTAAAAGATATTTTATTCATTTTTATCCCTGTTACGCCCTTGGTAGCTCACGTGCTTCATAAATTTATAACAAACAGTAAACAAATTTTTCTCGAACACCCTTTTTGAAAAATTTAATTATATAAATTCAAATTTCATCCAATTTGGTAAAGGTAAACAAAAATGTTAAACAAATCTCAATTTTATCTTGGCCGGAAGAAGTGAATATCTTATTTTCAAATGATATAACAAAAAATTTCGTTGTCAAAAATAAATTAGTTGATATTCATTACATAGTAGCGTAATTTGTGTTGCTCAACATATAAGCAAACAATATTCCTAGTTGTGAATGCTTCAGAAATAAAAATTATCTGAATTAAACCTTGACATGAAATTTACAGACAAGCTGATCAGTATATGAACAGTAGATTGAAATAAATAAAATCAAATCAGGTTATCTTATTATTATTTTTTGTATAATTTCAAAACATTGAAGCCACAATGGTAGGAAAATGTATACTTCCGTATGTATTTCGGGAATTCCCGGGAAATTTACAAATTTCCCGGGAAACGGGAAATATTTTTTTCCGGGAAATCCCGGGAATTTGAAACGAACTGTTAAATCAATCAATTCAAGTTTTGTTCACTAGTTTAAAAGTCGATGAAGGTCAACCAAAAAATGATTATCTATTTTTGCTTTCAACATTAATAGTTGAAAAATAAAAATTAGAACTAAATTAAAAGTAACCTTCTACAACCCAACCCTTTTTCAGGGCAGTGTAAATTTGTTTTTTTAAATACTGCAATTTCCAACCACTTTAAATTCTTTGAAATGCGTCCAATAGATAAATTTTCGATTTTCTGGATATTCAGAGAATTAAAAAATTCGCCAATTTCCTTTTTAAAGATTATAATTGTTCATTTGGGCTTTATTTATGGTGTCAATCCGCCTTTTTCCTAAATGTTCTTTGTCATTTTGGTCATGTCCCTTACATAACTACATCTTCAATATTTCTTAGGGCAACTTCAGCTGCATTTTTTTTGAAAAACATCGTTTAAGTTTAAGTAAAAGTGATAATTTAAAAGTTTTCACTTTTTTTGATATGATAAACGGAATTGTGTGAGTTTAACTCTCTAATGTCCATATTTTTTATTCAAAATTATGTGATAGGAACATTGAGGATTTTTTAGTTTACGTAAAACCAAGCTTCCCATGCGCCAGTGCCAACGCACACCGCGGGTTTGGTTTTCTAGCTTCGGTACGTGCCTGAACCCATTTATGTATTGGTATCTTGGTACATCGTACCAGCGCACCACGACACTCTCGGCTCGCCCCATCGGTTTTGTGTCTGGCACTCACCCATGGCATGAACCCAGCGTGCCGTGGTACGTGTCGTGGTATTGAACCCGTTTTGTACCGCCAGCGCGTACCACGACACGTACCTCGGCTCGTAACGAGTGAAGCACCTTGGCTCATATACCGGGTTCATGCCATGGGTGAGTGCCAGACACAAAACCGACGCGGCGAACTGAGAGTGTCGTGGTGCGCTGGTACGATGAACCAAAATACCCTCGGTTCGTGTGAGTCGGGTACGGGTGTAAACCGAACAAAGCAGGCGCAAAGCAAACCCGAGGTACAAGCGAACCGCGTGTACCGCACGGTGCAGGGAAGCTTGCGTAAAACTTTACATTTCTTGTTTACGTTTTTCATGTTTCATTTTTATTATTTTCTTATTGCATTCATCATGCTATCATATTTACCCAGTGTTGGAATTCAAGCGAGAAGAAGGAAAGCATTTCTCGCTCGGAGCGAGGGAGAGAACTTGTAGTATTTTTCTCTTCTCGCTCGCGCTCGCATTTGCGTTCGCGTTCTCGCTCTTGCCGCGAGCGCTCGCGAGCACCTCGTGCTAGCCGTTCTTCCCAAGCTAGCAATTTGTTTATCATGCTTATGAATGCAAACCAGGCGATGATATAGAAATGTAACTTCAATCGCTGTGTTGTTTTTTGTTCGTTTCTAACACTTTTTACTTCTCGCGAACGGCCAAATCTGGCTCGCGAGAAAGCCCGTTCGTGAGCGGAGGAGAGCACGAGCAATCGGTGAGTTTCTCTCGGCAGCTCGAGACTCGCGGCGAGAACTCGAGAGAGAGGATTTTTTCTCGATAGAGCGCGAGAATACCAACACTGTATTTACCTTTTTTTCATGATTTTTTCTGTCACTTTTTCAATTTTTGGTTAAAAAAAAAAACAAAAATATAAAAATTTAAATAACCAGAATTTGTATGATTCAATGCAAATAGGCATGGAAAATGAAATATACATTAGTGCAGTTAGTTTGCAAGCATAATTAAAAAAAAAAATAAGCTGTAAAGATTTTTTTTGTGAAAACAAAACTATTTGCGGTATTTACTGTACAACGAAATTTTTGCCCACTGATTTTCCGAACCGTTTATAAAAGTAGAGGGGGGTGGGGGGAGGGCAAAAACATTGAAAAATATTTTCAAAAGCCTTAAAGAAAATTAAAAAAAAATTAAAACATGCTTAAAAGGCTAAAACACTAAAAATTTAAATGAGCAAAAATACAAGAAAGAGCAAGGGGTTATGTTACACATGACCAACATGACAAAGAACTATGCACAAAACTATTGAAATCTAATCTTGCATTTTTCAAATCAAGCTATATTTTTTTTAGGTCCAAGTATGTTATAGACATTCAAGTATTTGGCCATTTCCAGTAAAATTTCAATTTTCATGTCCTGTGCCAAAACGCTATAGGAAATAAAAGCGATGATAGAGCCTTTGGTACAACGTTCATTTTCAAAAGAAAACATAAAAAAAAACAAGGGAACTTTAAGACATGAGTTGCTTAAAAAGACCTTCTGAACACGGCACAGAGTTGGGCAGTAGAGGGTTAAAATATATATAACACAGTGATTATTTTGAAACCAAAAAAGTGTCTATTATGACTGAAACATAAAAAAATAGAAGGTAAACAAAATATGAAGAAACTTTTTTTTCCTTGATTCGTTTTTCCAAAGTTTCTTTCTCGTAGAACGAAACTTCGGATATTCGAGTGTTGACTAATACTATTACAATAAAAATAAATGCGTGTTTCTTAAGACAACCAAGACAATAACTGGAAAAAAATTACTAAATTTAATAAAAAATAAAAATGTCAACAGAAAAATCACACTTTTTCATTCTACTTATGAATAAACGCTACAGTTAAGACGGTTTGATTTTATTAATGTCTGCTTTTCTATACATTACAACAGTTTGAAAAATGACAATTTTACTTCTTGAAGTGATCGAATGATTTGAAATTAGAGATTTTTTCAACAATTTGTTTGAAATTCTTTTTAGAAAGTTTATTCGGTTAATATTTTTGGCTGAAAATCAAATTGTAAATACTGAAAAACAGAGGTAAATCCGCATAGAATCGGTAATAAGTCCATTACATCAACCCACCCCACTTTCCCCTGCACAAACACGGGACAGGATTGAGCGCCGTCGTCGTCGTCGTCGTCGCTGTAATCGTCCCCAGGGCCTAAATCGACGGCGCATCCACTGGAATGCACTGCAGCCCGGTTTCGCGCGCAAGTGTGATGGTGTGTGCTGCGTATGTGTTCAGCACAAGTTCGCGCGCGGGGACCCCTCGAAAAGCCAAAAATCGCTCGCGCACTCACATAATCATAGCCCTAAAGCTTCCTCGGCTGCTGCTGCACTACCCCCCTAAAAAGACCTGCAAAAATAAGCAGCAAAGTTTAATAATATGATTAATTTCTTTCGGAGCCCCCCTCCCTCAACTCCCCTCTTCACTCTGAGACTCCAAGAACATGTTGGTCACCAGAAGCAAACTCATCATGGGCAGCAGCATTGTTATTCCTTAATGCTTGCTTCTGGTATCAAAAACGCATCCACGTTCGGACCCTCTTCTGCTGGGCTTTGGATGGGTCCGAGCCACTTGGCTTCGCTTTATCACCCCGGCTCTTTTCGCATTACCCAAATCGTATTTCCAGTTTATTGATTACCATCAATCTTCTCTGATTTTTTTTGCTTGCTTTTGGTCTTCTCTCTTCTCTCCGTGTTCTGTTCCCGGTGCATTCTCTCGTTTTGTATGCTGCATGTTATGTGCGTTAACCCTTAATTGTCAGAAAACTTGAGAAAATTATGATTTGACTTTTTGACTTTTTTAAATTCCGGAAAATATTGAAAATTGACAAACCTGTTAACAGATATAAGCTTATTAGTGATTTAAAGAAATTTGATAAAAAGTCTGATAAGTCATAAATCTTTACAAACTGGCAACCCGGATGAGAAATGAGAAAATCTGGCAACCCTGTTAAGAAACATCAACATTTAGTCTTTTTTAAATTTATTGACTAACACAACTTTTTTTTTAAACCTTCCAAGTGAATCTTACTTGGAAATACCGTGGAGATTTTCCCTTATCCCCTTAAAAAAATGGACAATCATCACATCAATTTCAAATGCATTTCAGATCAAATCTTTATCCCAAACAGGTCACTTCAGGGTTACTCCCAGTTTATTTAGGGGGTCCTTCGTCGTCAACGTTGTCCTCGGCATATGTTTGGACATACCACAACACTTGTCCTCGTGCACCAACAGCGGTAGCCACATTATGATTACCGGGGAGGGACAACACGAGGGGGGACCAAAATCCAATCAACCGAAAGGGCGCTCCAGGGGGAAGAATCGCGGGCCTTGATGGTCGGCTACTTGTCAGCGCGCGATCGGATCTTGAAGCAAAAGGGATCGCTCCGCGGATCAGCTCGTCTCCTAATAACTGTTGAGCGATCGCGTTTCGGGGCGAAGATGGTAGGGTTTATCACCCTGCAGAGGGGATCGACCTGTGTTCTTTTTCTCGAATGTTGGATTATAAACCATTTGATGTAGTTGCTTTTTGCTCGAATTGTGTCCGCGAGCTAATGTGTGGAAATTATCGAAAAATGTGCATGTGCACAAGGAAAAAAAAAGCCAACGACATGATCATTCCGGCTATAATTCCGACCAAATTGCCACTGATTTCAGGTTTCCCCCGCCACAGCAGTTACGACGAGACATTGTTGGGGCCTTATGCAAATCTCCCGGGAATGTGGCACTTATCCTGCGAGCTTAAGTCGGACGCGGACCTCCCGGCCTTAAGCCGATCTTTTCCTCCGATAGCGATCTCCGTGCGTGACCAATGCGTAACTCACGCTTAAGCCGCGGCTTGTCGTGGTCCCCGGAGATCGCGCTTTATCAGATAATTGCCCTCCGGTTGGAACTAATCGATCGCCAAAGTGAGCAGTTTGTGTGCGGTAGCTTGCAGACCCGCCGCAGATCTCCATGCGGTATTAATCAGCGCGGCTTAAGATTATCGTTATGGCGGCGGTGGCCAAGCAAAGGGGATGATGACGAAGAGTTGCCACCGCGGGGATTGATTTATTGGTTAATAAATGGGTTTTGGTTGTGATTTGGACGGGTGAGTAGCTGAATTTGGAGGTTGGATTCGATGCAATACACGATGGGAGAAGGAATCGAGAAGTGACGCAAAAATGTGCACTGGAATCAATTTGAAGCATCAACTCAAATAAAAAAAACATCAAATAAAAATGTTAATCAATAACGTGAATAAACCTCCCAAACCTGGAATCTGGAATCAACAATTTGATAGTAATTTAAATCAACAATTAACACTTTGAATCAATAACATAAATCAACAACTAAAATCAACTACTTGAATCAACAACGGGTGACCAACCCGAGAAAACCCGGGATATCAATAATCACAATAAACAACCTAACGAATTCTTTACTTATTGAAATATATTTCAATATTACCAAAAGCCATACTATTTTTTTACGGATGTGCGAAAAACGGACGAAGGACATAATGTCGAACGGACAAATGGTCGAAAGTATAGAAGGTCGATTGTGAAAAAATGTAAAACTATATTCTGTAATATTTTTGGGAATTTTCTAAAACGGATACTATTCTACATGTATTGAGCAATTCCAGCTCAAATCAGGAATTTTTCTGGTACTTTTGTACCCGACCCTCTCCGATTTCAATGAAACTTTGTAGACATGTTATCCTAGGCTTAAATAAGCCATTTTTGTGTCTATGGAGTCAGTTGCACTGAAGAATGACATTTGAGAAGGGCGTAAGTTATTTAAATATTTTTGTAATTCGCAATTTAAATATTTCTGTATCTCGAAGCCGTTGCATCGTTTCAAAAAGTGGTCAAAGACAAACTTACAGAAAATTAGACGGGATTTCTGAAAAAAATACACTGAAACAAAAATACACGCCACTTCTATGAGATTTTTTTGATTTTTAAGTTTAAAAGTTAAATTTCAAGGTGATGTCACGATTTTTTTTCGTTCAAAATTTTTGAGGAAATAGCCTAAGATGTTACAAAAAGATTCACGAAAAATGCAAGATGGTATGTCTCTCCTAAAAAAATACAAAAATCATTTACTAAAACTGTTTTTTTTTTAAAAGTGGTCTAAACGTCAAAATTTTTAAAAACCGATAGTGGGAATCGATTATCCAAACAATTTTACATAAAAGTCTTCATATTGACCACTGTCCTATGTCGAATCCTTGTGAAGATGCAGAGGTTTTAAAAATAAAAATGTTGAAAAAATAGGGTTTTTGGTGGTTTTTGGCAATTTCTATATGACAGACTTGATTTTTCAGTCTCGTGAATATTTTTACCAGAAAGCTCGTCCAATTTCCCATAAGTTTGCCTTTGACAGCTTTTCAATTTGACTCGTTTTAATATTTACGTAAGCTTATTTACTATCCAGGTTTCTACCACACTGAAAAAAATATTCTATTTTCAGTTATGAGCAATGTAATTAAGCTTATATCTGTAAGCCCATACATCCAATTGAAAAGCTGTCAGAGGCTGCTGTATCTTCCCATGGATTGGACTTAGGACAGTGGTTAATATGGCAACTTTTATGTAAAATTGTCTGGGGAATCGATTCGCTCTATCGGTTTTTAAAAATTTTGATGTTTAGACCACTTTTCACAAAAACAGTTTTAGTAAATGATTTTTGTATTTTTTAAGGAGAGACATACCATCTTGCATTTTTCGTCAATCTTTTTGTAACATCTTAGGCTATTTCCTCAAAAATTTTGAACGAAAAAAAATCGTGACATCACCTTGAAATTTGATTTTTAAGCTTAAAAATCTAAAAATTTTATAGAAGTGGCGTGTATTTTTGTTTCGGTGTATTTTTTTCAGAAAGCCCGTCTAATTTTCTATAAGTTTGTCTTTGACCACTTTTTGATACGATGCAACGACTTCGAGATACAGAAATATTTAAATTGCGAATTACAAAAATAATTAAATAACTAACGCCCTTCTCAAATGTTATTTTTGAGTACTATCGGCTCCATATACACAAAAATTGCTTATATAGGCCTAGGATAACATGTCTAAAAAGTTTCATTGAAATCGGAGAGGGTCGGGTACAAAAGTACCAGAAAAATTCCTGTTTTGAGCTGGATTGCTCTATTTAAACATATGCAGCAATAGATTGACTTCAAACATATTTTTGCACAATAATTTTTTTACAGGCCGTATTTTTCTGAGAGTTTTCTCATTCTTTCAAACAATTTAAAAAAAAAAGTCAGACTTCTTAAAACATATTTTGAGATATTTTCAATTAATTTAAAACCACCAATTCTTGATGGTGGTAGCATTTTTTTGGAGTTTTTTCCTTTCTTTCAAACAGGAGCAGTTTCTAAAAAAAAGCCTGACTTCTAATGTATGCTTTAAAGTTTTTTTTTTTCTATTTTAAAAACAATCTATTCTTGATTATCTGAAAAATATTGGGAATATTTCCACTTTCCATTCTTCCATTCTTTCAAACAGTTTTAAAACAGTTTTTTTTTTTGCGTTTCCTAAAAAAAAGTCAGACTTTTTAAATATGTTTGTGAGTTATGTATCCTTGATGGTTGTAATGTTTTGAAGATTTTTTTCCATTCTTTAAAACATGAGGAGTTATATAAGTAGGTCAATGATGAGGCCATTGCAAATATTTTTTCTAAGTATTTGTCACCCCCATTCATAACTGCCTCGAAAAATCAAATCTCCAAATTGCATCGCAAATATTAATGAAAAAAGATTTAAAAAAACTTTCGAACTTTTGTCCCTTCAGCGTTTTGTCAATTCCTTTTGTCCTTTCAACCTTTTGTCCATTCGGACTTATGTATTTCGACCTTTTGTCATATATTCTATTTTTACTGTGAATAGTAAAAAAGATTTTTCGATAGTTTTCATAAAATGACCTTTTTAATATTAAGAAAATATAATACAAAAATGCTGTGAATGCTTTGTTATTTTGTCTAATTAGTTGAATTAATGATAATCCCTGCTAAAAAAATTGCAAATTTATTTTTAAAATCAATCATTCTTAAGTATTTTTGATTTGTTTCAATGTCTGAAATATTTGGGTTTCAAGTTAATTTGAAATATTAAAACTTTCTGAAAATTTTGACTTAATTTGTTTAAGATAAACCAAACAATTTCTTTTTGAAATTCTTTTTGAAAAATTCAAATTTCAAATTGCTGGTTTTTTATATTTTTGAAATAACATAATTTCAGAGTTCTACTGTCAAACATCGCAAATAATTTTTAAAATAAAATTTTTGTTGTTGTTAATTCTAAATTCATTTTCGTTTGAAAATTATGCAAAAAGGGTTTCAAGTTCAAAAAAATGCAGCAATGCCAAACGATCTTTTTACAATCTTGTATAGTAACTCAAAATATTGCATTTTCAGTAAATTGCGAACATTAAAGAATGTTTATTTTGCGCAATTCATGTGAAAAAATTGTTTATTTTTTTAGACAGCACACTTTTTCTAGAATTCAACCCACCAATACCTACAATTTGAGAAGATACTAAGGCCGTTGCAAATATTTTTCAAAGTTTATGTCTAATGTTGCAACAAGGCTTTTTTACCAAAAGACTCACAAAATTTCGGTATATGAAACTGCTCGTCTAGAATTCACAAGAGCTTTTTTGTTGTCAAACTTTTCTACTCAACTTTTTTTGATTTTGTGTTTGAAAAAAAAAAAAAGAAAAGCATTGAGTAGTTATGTTCTCGAATGTTACTCTACAATTTTGGATTTTGTTTTTCGGCTTTCAGTCATATAGCAGTGAAAACAATGTATTGTTTCAATTTCCGACGTTTCGGCAAATTTATTACCTTTTTCAAGGATTCTAAAAAATATTTCTTTGTTTTTTAACTATTAGTGCTTGTTTTAGGTGGGAAATACTATTGGTTACTTACAAAAACGGTTTGTTTTCTTGTTATTTTTGGAGTTTTGGGTAAATTGGTAACTGTCTTTTGTTGTTGTTCCTCAGTCTTAGTTGGCTGTAATTTTAAGGGTTTGCACAAAGAGGGGGGGGGGGTGTTAACGTTGCTCAATTTTGCCCCCCCCCCCTTGTGCAAACCCTTAAAATTACAGCCAACTAAGACTGAGGAACAACAACAAAAGACAGTTACCAATTTACAAAAAAACTCCAAAAATAACAAGAAAACAAACCGTTTTTGTAAGTAACCAACAGTATTTCCCACCTAAAACAAGCACTAATAGTTAAAAAACAAACAAATATTTTTTAGAATCCTTGAAAAAGGCAATAAATTTGCCGAAACGTCGGAAATTGAAACAATACATTGTTTTCACTGCTATATGACTGAAAGCCGAAAAACCAAATCCAAAATTCCAGAAAAGCATTGAGATAAAATATCCCAAGCTTTATAAAAAATAGGCTGCTAAAGAATAAATAAATATCAGCCCTTAAAATGTACATTTTTGTAGCTATCCTAAGAAATGAAAATTTTAAACAAAATACCTGTACCAAATATATGCACTCAAACAGTTTTTGAAACTAACGGCATATTTAATTCATTGCAATGTGATATACTAACTTTCCGGGTAAATGAATTATAGTCTCGGGAAAAAACAGGAAAAAAGGGAATTAGAAAATCTTAATTCGGTGGCCACTCTGTCTCAAATCAACTACTTAAATCAAAAATTTGAATCAACAACTTGAATCCACAACAAAAACAACATAAAGCTTGAAGACTTGAATCGACAACCCTAGCAAAAGCAAAATGTTGATATTAAAATTAGAATCAAACCCCAGACTTCAAGAGTTTTGCTTCCTTTTTTAAAAGGTCCTATATCCATAGGAAGCCCATTACGCATTGATTGTTTTGAAAAAGTACTCTAGATTAAAAAAAAACAGCTAAATTTTCTCCGTGTCTAACTACCAAAGATTAGTCGATAAGTCGCACTAAGTTGTCCCCAAAACGGTGACGCTCACGTGAGATTACGCCAAGTTTGGTCCGCAGCGCCGTGAGATTTTGGGCAGTTATCCGATACCGCAACCGACCGGCTCAGCGCGGTCATAAATTGACCGGATTACGGTTCAATGCGTGAGGTTGGCGGATTAACGCACCTGGAAAGTGCGCGTTTGTTTGATGTTCTAAAGTTGACACTCAGGTTTTGGGGTTCAACAAAGAATTTCTTAATTGGTTTGATCAAAAAACATTTGAAAGTCAGATTTTTTAAAGATTTCTTGCTTTGGAGTGCATAACCCAACCGTTCCACGGAAGTTCAATAAAACTTTTGTCGCAAGAACTTCGTCGGAGGTGAGCTCAGCCCGCGGTAATCAGGCCGTGACTTAGCCCGGGTAGTTGATACCGACGACAACTCGGCTAATCTGCAACAATTAGCTTTATTGTACCCGTCTCCCCCGTCGCAACTCGGGAAAGGTATTACCACGAGCAGACCTTTATCTGTCATCCAGGTTACGACGACGCGAGGCTTGAATTAAAGCAAATACAACACGCTTTAAACCCCAGCGGGGCTGCAATATCGCGTCTTTTGATGTGTTAATTCACGGTGCGGTTTATCGTACAAACTTACAACGCGCCGGGCAAACAGTTTGTTGTTGACGACCCGGGGAATTTGCGACGATCTGCCGGTTGTAATGCCAACAGCCAATCTGCAGCAGCTGAAGCTCGGTCCTGGGTTTCCGCGGATGAGTGAAAGCCATATTTCGCAGACCCCCGCTGTGAAAAAGGGGCTGGCCAATGAGAAGGGCATGTGACGAGTTTGCTGAGGCCGCCAATATGGTGGAATTTCGCAGCTCACACGCGAGTCCGCGTAAATCCTTTTTTTCCCTTCGGCAGAAAACCAGATTACGGCGTAGCTTCATGGTATCGCGTAATGTATGTATTGAAGAGGTTGTCGCGATGGGAAAAACAAGAAGAACTAGACTGGAACTGGTATGTTCTGAGTGTGGCGTTTCTTGCCATTATACTCCTCCTTCTAGGGGGTAGGCACTGTGCAGGGTGTAGAACCTGCTGGGTGGTAATCGGATATTGAATCGTTCAAAATCGGTACTCAATATGATTTAGTGTTCATATCTGTATCGGTTGATTTGGAGAGATTGTATTTCTAGCACGCCACCTATTGGAGAGTAGACCAATCGCCTAAATGTAGACTAAAGTACATTTCAGTGGAACGTCGCCACCTGAATGTTGAATCGTTACCCTACAAATTCTCATAGACTTTCTGTGCCAAAGCTACCAACATTCTACGTGGTAGCTCACAGCCAACCAAAGCATCGCCAAGAGTGCAAAAATGTCTTAAATCATTACATGCTGACTCTGATTCCGGGAGGATCTGGAGCAGTTACCCCACTCCTCCCTACCCACCACCACCCCAACATTAAGAATAGCAGCAATAATGAAACGATGATATAGGGAATTATAATAATGTGTTGATTCCAGCCCAAAGAAGCCAGCCGACTCCTTATGGGTAGCGCAAGACGGCGATGACAACACCTTCCGCACGAGGACTGCATGCTGCGGGAATTCCCATTTACGGCCGAATCAGCTCCGGTGGCGGCGGCGTGCACTACGGGGGCAGCCTCCTAGGGCAGCGGAAAAATTTATTAGAAACAATAAATAACCGGGTGTTAGAGGAGACCCGGCAAGATTTATGCAAACCGCGCCAATCCGCTCTGTCGGTGCTGATGTAGATTTATACACATGAGCGGTGTGGTAACGGGCCTACCTCTTGAAAATTAAGAGTAAATCTTGCGCGGGAAATTGCACCCGAGTACATTACTTTCAGTTTTGAGGTGACGCTGATCCTGGTGAAAAGTATGAATTACGGACGGCCTAGTTTAGGGCAGGGAAGGTTTATGGGACCGAAATGCTTGCATTAATTATGGTAGTCTTGGATGTATGGTAGACAGTGCTTAATTTGCTAGAGATTTCATCATCTGAAAGTAGAAAAGCGTTTGTTAGTCAGGATGTCCTGACTGGTTATTATTTGTTCAGCATTATATAATTGAAAATTTGTAGATGCTCCACTCTTTTAAGAGGATAAGGGAAATTCTCCATGATATCTTCAAGAAAGTTTCTCTGGGAATCATTCTCCGCCAGTTTAGGGGTAGTGTTGGTCCCTGATTTTGAATTCTCTAGCCCATCGCTAGAGTTATAGAGTATGCTTTTGAATTTGCTGCGATCGCCTATGTTCCCAAAGCGTTGATTTTCAAGAACCGTCTACTTCAGATTTTTTTCAGAATTTCCATCATTCCATCTCCCAAAATTCTTCCCCCAAATTCCTCAATGCCCTTTCAACACACAAATTACCTAACCTGGCTCAGGTTTTCAAGTTTCGCGACTTTGAACATCATTCCACGGGCGCGATTTGGTCTAATCGCTGCCGCTTCCTTCCCTTTTTAGGTCCAACCTGATTTATAACCCTTCTTCTCCCTTCCCCTCCAAAGCTTGACGATCACGCCAAATATTTCTGTAACTGCTCAATTTTTCTCGCGCACCCCGCGTGGAACCCCTCCAAAAACCACACAAACCTCACATCACCGCCTGTAAAGGAGTCCTCGTCGACGTTCCTTCATCACTGTCAGTCATCCCGCGATACCGATTTTGTCGAGAGGAATCCGAACAGCACAAGTATGTGTGCGTGCGTTGTATGCAGCTGCACACACACGTGTGCGTGTGTGTGTGCGCCTTAAATGCATTCTAAATACACACAACAAGTTTTTGCCGGCGACCGCACCGCGTGCTTTTTTGCCGAACATCGCGAGTCACGCGTTGACGGTTTGCTAGCTTGACACATGTGAAGTTCAGCGTACAATGTTGCATGATAACGCGAGGTAACCTCTCTAGTATTGAGCAGAGGTTCTGGTGGTCAATAACGGCGCCTGCCTTGCCAGAGTGCAGATCTGAAGCGGATTAGGAAGGAGTTCTGTCAGTCTAAAAAAAAAACACGAAAATTGACCTGCAACAAGTTAGCTCAAGTGCGACACACTGTTGCTACCTTATTCTTGTTTTCTCCAATTTACACATGTTCCCTTCATTCCTTGTGCCTTGGACAAGAAGTCTCTCTCTTTCTCTCGCAGAACGCGAACGCGAAACCTCAAAGAGACCTTTTGTCGCGCGAATACATGATGTATGCATCTCCCAGCCACAAAGCAAAAAAAAAAATTACAAATAAGACGACTATTAACTGGATTTTGTTAAATTAAGAATAACACCAGCAGCAGCATCAGCCGACAACAACCAGTAGCAGTTCGGAATGACGCGATGACGATGAAAACCTGAAAAGAGCCAAAAGCTGGACGACAACACGGCGATCATCGCGACAGGTCGAGGCAAATTCCGCGGAAGCTTCTCGTGCGTTGTCGGGGAAACGAGGATCGGTGTTGGTGGAAGAAAGCGCAATGTATGGGTGTGTGTGTGCGTGCGCATTTTTCGATTGATCTTCGATAATCGGTTTAATTATGTGGAAGATGTTGCGAAGTGGTAGAGGGGATAATTTCAGTGAAAAATAAGACTAAAATATATTTTTTGCAATTTTTAAGAGAGACTTTGTTCGTTTATTTTTATGATTTACTACAACGAATATTGAACAAATGATGCAAATGATCTCGAGAAAATTAAAATGAGTTATTACATATTCGAAAAGTACATTAAATATCACATAAATGACACGCCCAAGAAAAATTTGGTTGATTAACGGAAAATGGCAGAGTTTTCAAGATATTTTTTGATGAACAATGTTTTTTCTGAATTTTGAAAACGCCGCCAAATCCAATTTTTGAAACATTACCATTTCAGGCTGCAAATTGTTGAAAACACGTATTTTTCGAATGTCCGAGATATCAAAAAATCGACCTCGAATTGTTGATCAAGGACCAAAATTACTCCTTAGGATAAAGTTTCACGCAAATCGATTATCCGAAGTTCGATAAACCAGAGTGAAATTTCTCCAAGCGTTCGGATTATCTAGTCTGGACTGTATCTGCATTTACGATCATATGGGACATTAGGGTGTAATAACAACATCGTTTTTCCAACACAGCAATTTTTCGGTTCTTTTTGAGGTTCTAAACAAAGTGATTGGTTCGTTTAAGCAGACGTAAACCAAATTTTACTGAAATTCATTGATGACCAAGCTGACCAAGTGACATCCGTTGAAAGCTTTACTGCCAACCAATATTGGATGGTTAACTCTACTAGTGTAACGAAAACAATAGTATGATTGCGCTCTGCCAATTCTGATGGTGTAAGTTGCGGTCAAATGTGTCTTTGATGTTGTACTGTGCCATCTCGTTTTTGGCAACACGACTTTGCGACACATTTCCTCTAACTAACTTCATTTTTCTTCTTAATAATAAACACAACAATGATCATTTTAAAAATTGACGTTAATATTTGGCAAGCATAATTTTTTTGAAAAATTCTTGTTGCCAAAAACGGGATGACACTGTATAAACAAAAAAATTGCAGAATGTTATTGATAACATTGATTTCAAACTCAATGATCAAAACAAAGCCGTTCGCAGCCTACTTTTAATCAGCCTCGAGTGACTCTAGTGCAATCGTCCTGCCTGAGCCGTTCGCTTACCAACCGATCAGAGTGAGAGGGTGAGCAGAAAAGAGAGTTTCAGTAACGTCATGATTCGAATTCCCGGACGCTTCGAAACCCGGACACTTCATCTTGTTTCATGAATTATTTGGATATAAGTTCACATTATGAATGTCAAAACTGTGTTATTTGATGAATTCCAACATTAACTTTCATTTAAAGTTTGTTTGAACGCTGTAACAAACGCCAAAACAATTAAATGCAATTAAATTATAAGTTTACCAAAAATGCGAAACATTTCAACTGAAATATTTCATAGGCGTTCGAAGCACCGGGAAGGCAAAGTAGAAATTTATGGTTTCGATTTTCTTAAATTCTAGCAAATTTTTATATAAACTATCGATTGTTTTGATGTTAACAGCTTATTTGAGACCTAAAGAATGACATTCACTAACATTTAAGTCCAAATTTGTGCGATTCATAAGTAAAATCGAGTGTCCGGAATTCGAAGCAAAAATGTCCGGATTTCGAATCAGCTTTTATCAGTGTCCGGGATTCGAAGCACAACAAGTCATTTTAATTTTAAAATTCTGATGAAAAATTGTTAGAAAATACATATTTTGCATGCTTTTTCTTGAAACTGACTGTTTATACTACATCCTGATGATATTTCTACATTTCTTGACTTTTTTTTTGATAAGGTCCTATAAACAAATGTAAACATTGAGTGTATCCCTTTCACACCTTATGTCAAAGTCCATCGGAGTAAGCGGGATACACTCAATGTTTACTTTTGTTTATCGGACCTTATCAAAAAAAAGATTTCCAACTTATTACATGATTTTTTGCCAGCTATAACAAAAAAGATATGCTACTAAGTGTCCGGATTTCGAATCATGACGTTAGTTGATTAGTGCTCAGATTAAAGGGAGGATTGTGAGCAATCAGGATTCTCAGTAACGCGTTCGTTTTCTACTGAGAATTTGGATGCTTTTAAGAGTGGGTAAGCTACAAGCTAAATTCGTTAAGAATTCAAATTCGTGAAAAATTTCATGGTTTATGTTATTTTCACGTCCTGAAATTGCCAAGCTCAATATCTTGTGACACCTTTAGTTTTTTCTGCTTTACCAACTACAAACCCCTCGTCCATAGGGCGGTGCCATACCGAACTCTTCGCCGCGGGGTCTCACTTTTATCTTCAATTCCAGCCCATTCCACGCGCGCTTCGTTCATTTTTCATTCAACTCTTTCATCGTCACTGACGGGGGGGCTCTCTTTTACTGTTTAAGCGCGGTAGCTGATCATAATGATTATGACACGGCCAAGAAATTGTTGGCACCCAATAAAACGCGCGCGCGCACGCTCGCTCGCACACGATTCAGTCGGCACATATGCCATCAATTTACCTTGCTACCGGCTACGCGGCATCAGCCGGTTGAACCTTAACCGATGCAAATGAAGCGGAGTTTGGCGAATCGTTCTCGTAATGAAGATCCCCGTGCCGAACGTGGTTCCGGAGCCTCCCCCCTCTACAAGATTACGCCCGAGTTGCTGGATTCGGACTAATTTTTCGCACCTTCGGCGGGGCTCAACGATACATATTGAAGGTATTAAGCGAATTTTGAACTCCGCGGCGCGGTAGCGCGCCGTGGCGACAAATCCTTTAAAAATAGTACCAGCGGAGTTGACATTCTTCGCCGGATCATTATTACCGTCGGGTGTGACGAAGTGCCGCGGGAGCTTTGAACTCTGAACGTTGAGTTTGATTCAACGCCCCGAGGATTATAATCAATCGAGACTTCAACAAAAAGTCAATAAAAGGTAATCCCAAATCCCTCCTTCGTCTACCGCGTGATCCACTCCCTGCCACGCAGTCCGAAACGGTAATTGAGTACTACCCAGCTAACAAATGGCAAATAAACTTGACATTTATTATCGTCAAACAGTCCTGCGAGTTTTTTTCTTCTGTGGCTCCTCCTCGAGCATTGTTTTTCAGCGCGCTGTTCTTCGGGAAGAAGGGTGCTTCAGAGGAGTTTCCCGTTCTTCCTCGCGGGTCGTTTTCTCTCGCTCTCTAGTAGATTGTGGCACGAGTCCCTTGCCTCGGTGTCAGTTTGCTTCGTACGTTCACAGTTTTTTTTTTGTGTATTACTTCTCGTATTTGTATCCCACCAGCTGAAGAAAGAGTGGGTAAGAGAAGGTTCGTTTTGTTGTTGTTTTTTGCTTGGTCGGACTCCCCCTCACATCGAGCGTTGGGAGAGGAGCGGATTTGCACCAGGCGCCCGGGAATCGGACCGGAACTACATGTCAATTTGATAAAGGTTTTTTTTCTTCGGTTACTTTTGTTTTGTTTTTGTCCCATGTTCGTTGGAGTTTTGCGCGCCAAAACTCTTCGGGGTGGTATCACACGAAGCACACGGTTTCGGTTCGAAGCCATTGTTTTATGCTTGTTTTTATCAGTTTGTTTTGTGGTAGGAACTGTTTTATGCACTTTTTTTCTGGAGTGCAGTTACGGGGTGAAGAACGGAACGCCAAGAGTGTCGAGGAGGTCGATAAGGACTATCGGGTTGCGGGTTTCCCTTTGCTAGTTTTGTGTTCAATTGAAGGCAAATTTGGTTGCGACCGGTTGCACGCGTTGTAATGCGTTTTGTGATGTAAGGGGGAAAATCTGTCAATTTGTTACTGTGACGGGATGTCAATTGGGTGTTGATGGGAATGCTTGTTTGATGCATTGAGTGACCCTCAATAATCTAGATTTTGTTGAAGAAACCATTTTTAACTTTTTGAATTTCGATTTGATGGGGTTCTCAGTAGATTAATTGTCCCCTGGCTATGGTGGACCCTCATGAGGTTTTTAGATGAATTCACATAGTGACAATTTATTTTAGGTATTTGTTATCAAATATGCTAATTTAAATCGATCAGCATCTCCTTGAACAATATTCAATTATGGTAACTATTTGAGTTTGACTTGACTGATAAATTCACGAGAGTAGGTCGTAACCCTTGAAAAAACAGGTCTAGGACTCAAATAAAACCATTTACAGCCTATTTTTGAGACAACAAAAAAAAAATGGAAAATTGAACCTCGGATCAAGGAGCAAAACTACCACTTAGGACAACGTTTTACGAAAATTGAAGAGTGGCTGGGACAGTTTATATTTTCGTTATCTTTAGTTTCTAATTTGGCAACTCCCGAGCAACTCTACTCGCATGATTTTGCCATGTTGTTCTCAGTGATATTCTTCGTCACATCAAGTACATCTGTCATTGATGAACGGCATATATTTGAAGTTCTTCCTTGACCAAGCATCAGAAAACACCAAGATTGAAAAATCAATTATATTAAAAACTATCAATTGACTCGTTGATCTATGTATTTGGTTTAAGTTGTCATTAGGATTTTTTTTAATTCGTTAAGAAGTATCTCGCCTCAGAGATATTTAAACGATTTCACAAATTTCCTTAAGGGGTACATCCAATATAAAGAAAAATCTTCAAACTTCAAAATTTTCTGTTTTCATTGAAAGTATTGTATTATTGAAAGTAAATGTATTATTCTGACTGAAAAACACAACTCGAAATTTTTAAAGTTGATGTCAGTTAACGCATCAATTCTGTCAAGGTATGGTAAATTTGAGCTCCCTTGACACGCTCCAATCGACAGAATTGAATTTAGTGTATTTCCGGCCAATAAATAAAATTGTAAATTTCGGGTACAATTGGATGGAATCATCATGCGCAACCCCTTAGTTTTGCTACCCCTAAAGATAAACGTGGGTTTACTCTAATCTATCATACTTTAACGAAATTTAAGCGATTACTGACATCAACTTCAAAAATGGCGAGTTAAAAATCAATAATTTTAAAAATCCTCTTTGAAATTCTCGGTTTTAAATGAAAGCATTCGCTTTGAGACGTCATTTCAGCGTAAAGATGACCTTGTCTCAATTTGACACAATTTTCCAATAGTTTCAGAGGAATTTGATAAAATACATTTATATAAAAAAACTACCTAAAATTGATACCCGATTAACGACAAATTAAGCAATTTTTCAATATCAAAAAATATCTTAAATTCGTATGATACCAAATTTTGCTCTTGCATAATCCTTAAGACCAATATTAAAGGGTTCAGCAATAGCATAATTTGGTACAGTCCAGACTCGATTATCCGAAGCATCGATTATCTGAAGTTTCGATTATCCAAAGTTCGATTTTCCAAAAATTTGTTTGGGATGATATTAAAAAAATGCTTAATGTCGAAAAATATTTTTTTTTTGCGACTGAATTTTAGTTAAATTTGAATATTTAATTGCATTTTAAACTAAAAAAATATATTTCTCAATTTGTTGTCACCGCCATTTTGGATTTGAAAATTCTGAATAATTTTAGAGTAGTTTATGGGCTCGACCCTCAAACATAAGACAGTGAAAACAAAAATCGTCATTCGATTATCCGAAGATTCGATTATCCGAAGTGAAATTTGTCCAAAGCCTTCGGATAATCGAGTCTGAACTATATTGATACCAGAAAAAAAGAATCATTACGCATTTCCCTTGCTATTTATCCCTACTCAGGCTTCACCATTCTATCATGAAGGTCAACGTCAACCCAAAGTTCATGTTTTATCTTATCCCGAGAATTGTTCAAATCTGCGCTACCGTTGACGCAAAGTCATCACTGCACTTCTTCAGTTTCTCCCAAAAAAAAGAACCTCAACTCTGTCCGTTGTCCTTCTTTTCGCAAGTATCTTCCTGGAAGTGGCACGCAAAAGGTGAGTGGTGGCGCAAAAAGTCGCGTCGAAACACCAGCATTTATACTCTTTATTATATGTTTAATTAATGAAGAGCATTTCCGCGCGCGTCTTGCTCCCCCTCAGGTCAAACCGGAGCCCGATTCCTCTCGCGCCTCGCAGCTAATCTTTATAAAATATTATGAAAATTTCTGTGTTAACATTGGCGGCGGCGAGTTGAGGCTGGGGAGGGCGAAACCGTGGAAAAATATGAATAATCATATTTTTCGAAAACACATCTCTCCTCATCTTCGCGCCTTCAGCGAAACTTCGAGGGGAGGAGGTCGGCCGGGGAGGGGAGCGCGCGCTTCAGTGGCTCCTGTCGAAACTTCTTTTGCTCCGCGGCGGTGGCGGCCATGCCGCGGCAGAAAAACCAGAAGCAACGTCTTAATGACAAATGATTTATTGTAATGAATAATAATAAAAGTTTTTGGTTTTTGGATAGCTGGATGCTGCTGAAGTTGCAACTCTTACAGAGCGGGTTCTCCAACCCCGATTGGAGAAACGGTTAACCCTTTACTGTCCAGCTTTCTTTATTTAGTTGAAATTTTCTGTCTTTTAAGTTTCTCCGACGGCTTTTGAAAATAAAGTGACTCCAAATTCAGCATTTGGATCTTCAAGGGTTACCAGGAATAACCCCGAACGGGGTGAGCCACGCAACGTGTGATAATGTCCTAGAGCTTCCCGCGACTATACGACAGCAGCTTCACCGGGAAGAGGTGATAAGCCGTGTCGCGGTTGTGGCACCTGCCTGGCCCGAACCGTAATTTATTGGGTAACTTTTTCGCGCACAAATCTGATTCGGTTTTATCTCCGGCGTCGTATGACGCTCACACTTGTAGAGGGAAGTCTCCAATCGATCAACGGGCCAAGTTGACAACACCATACTCTCTGGCTCAAGCCGTGACAATTGATTTCTACACGCGCGCGCTAAGCTCAGCCAATGATCAGGAGGTGGAGGCTGCTCAATTGAAATTTATCAATCGATTGATATCAATTTTAATCAACGGCAATCTCAATCTCCGGCACGGTTCCGCAGCTCAGCGAAGAAGCTGCTACAGATTGTGGCTTGTTGGTGTTGCTACAAATAGTCCGGGTTCACCTATTTATTACGGAGAAGCGCCGAGGTGCCTGCCTCCTTAACCTCCGCGTGACGAGGATAGCGGACGCGAGCTTAAATTGATGTAAGCGATGCACGTTTTGCGAAAGCAGCCTTTATTGATTTGTACTCGGCTTGAGGGGACAGTTACTGCGCATCTTGAAAGAAAACAGTGTCAATATAAAGTCGGTTAGAGTTACGTTTATTTTTAACGAAATGCTATTAGTTTTTAGAGATTTTGAGATCGTTTACTTTACACAGTAAAAATATGATGGTAATATTACGTCTGGAAATGGTGACAGATTTTGTTTTAACATCAGAAACTTGTGAAATTTTTATCAGTTTCTGTAGAATTTCACATTTTTACACATATTCTTAGGTACAGGTACTCAAATAAAAGGTTTAACCAATAAAATTTTCAACCTTTCATAGTTCTACCTTTTGGCCATCTTCAAAAGTTATTACTTAAAATATTTCCAAAATTTTTCTTGACAATTTCTCTAGACTCATTGAATCCTATTAGTTCGTTTAATGAAATAAAAATTGTGTTCAATAATGCCAACAAACTTGCTTGGTCGTTTTCTTTGAGTAAAACTAAACAAAAATTTTGCGCGAAATATATTCTGGAAAACTTCAATTTTGGCAGCTGTCCATACAAAAATGATCCATACTTTTTTAATTTTTGATTTTTTTATATGTTTTGGGGGAAAAAACCATAACTTTTGAGCCACAAAAAGTATCGAAAAATTTTTTTTGTTGAAAATTAAACTTTACTTATTTTTTGACTTCAGTCTTAATGTAAAATCCAACTTGATAAACTGCATCTCTTTCTCAAGACTTTTTAAAATAGTGTTCTTGATTGTTCATTCCTGAAAGTAATTTTTCGAAAAGTTGATGATATTTCCGGTAAAATAGCCTAAGAGACATTAAATATTGGATTTTTGAATACCAAAGATATGTTTTTCTTTGAAAATGATGAATTTTGGAAAAAAAATCGAGAATAAATATTGTCAAGCTTGATTTCTTAAAAAAAAATTATTTAAAGGAAATCCTTTTTTTAACTGTCTTTATTTATTTAGGCTCATCTACCAAAGTTTTACGGAGCTCAACAATTTTTTTTTGATAGGGTGATTTGTTTTCAATATTTATATGAGCAATTCTCTGAGATTTCGGTCATTCGATTTTTTTTGTATTTTTTAATCCGGCTGAAACTTTTTTGGTGCCGATTTTTTGAAAAAATCTGTATTGATTCAAAAAATCATAACTTGGTCAAAGATTTTTTGCCCATTCTGGAAATTTCTGAAAAGTTGGCATTTTATGTCCTCTAAAACATATCAAAAAATAAAAAAATGCAAATCAAGTTTTAGTGACAAAAATTAAATTAAAAATCACCAAATTTTTTTTACCGTGTATCATTTTTTTATTCAGTGTAGTCCATATCCATACCTACAACTTTGCCGAAGACACCAAATCGATCAAAAAATTCCTTCAAAAGATACAGATTTTTGAATTTTCACATATCATTTTTGTATGGACAGCTGCCAAATTTGTATGGAAAATTATATGGACAAACTAATGATGCAAAATGGCTTCTTTGGGCATACCGAAGGCACCAAAAAAGTTTCAGCCGGATTAAAAAATATAAAAATTAAAATTAAAGAAAAAAGACCGATTCCGTAGAGAACTGCTCATATACAGCAAATCCCCACGAAAACAGCATTGAATAAAACAAAAGTGCTCGGATCGAGCTCAAAATTTGTCTGGGGGTTCCCTGGCCGAAATGATTAGACCCGTATTTTTTCGTTTGGCCATTAGGGTGACCTACGCCGTCTTAGGGTGGTCTGAAAAATGGCAATTTTCGTCGATTTTTCGCAAAAACCACTAAACAAAAAATCATAACTCCTTGCCATATCAACCAATTTCAATTGTCTTATACGCAAATGAAAGGTGATAAGTTGGCCTTTCAAAGAAAAATAATTAGAAGTTTCAAAAATCTTGCCTAACATATGAAAAGGTCGAATTAAACTTTAAAATGCCGTTTTGACGGTGTCTGGACCAAAGAGCCTATGTCTGGAAATATTTTTATCGGAATCCCCGGACATTTTTACATAACATTCCAAAAAATGGAAGAAGTTCATTAACGGGATTCTGAGATATGATTTTTTGAAAATAAAATCCGTGTTTTTCGACGCGCCGCGCGCAAAAACACGTAAATGACAAAATCGGCAAAAAAAGCAACTTTTTCCACTAAAACTGCGATAACTTAAAAATTTCAGCGATAACCTATACATGTCTGGGTACCAAAAGTTGCGTCTTCAATTACGAAAATTTTGGTACCCAAAAAAAAAATTGCATTGCATTTTCAGATATATTTTTTTTTCAAAAAACAAAAGTTTTCTTGCAATTTATAACCAGCCAAAATATGTTGCTGAAAAATGTTTAAACAATATTCCATTTTCGACTTTGTTGAATCTAATCTGATCTTAAAATTGAAATGTTGTGTAAAAAGAGCTTTTTCACGGTGAAAAAAAATCTTAGAAAATTCAGACTAAGGACAAAAAAAACTTTTGAAAGGGCAAACTCTACTTTTTGAAAATTGGGTCCTAAAATTAAGTTTAGATTGCTGATAATATTGTTCACAACGATAAAGCTTAATTTTCTGAGTACAATGACCCTTTGTAGGACCACAAAGAGTTAAAAATGGATTTTTAAATCAATTTAAAATTAAACTCGCGGTCCTACTTGACAGCTCGTTCCAAGGGGACCATAGTTGATCCATCGAAAAAATGATGTCTTGTCAATTTTTTTTTTTTTTTGCATTAAATGAATAAAAAAGATCAGAAACGGTTATTAATCGTGTATTTAACCGTTGTACATAAATATTTACATAGAGCTTTAGTACCCAATTTCACAAAAGATCAATTTTGAAACATTGAAAGTCAAACCTTTTGGTTTTCCGAAATTGCGAACGAAAAAAAGAGATTTCAGAGTTGCAAAATGTGGTCATATTAGGTATAACATGAAAAAACTTGTTTTTCACAAAATTTTAACTCAAAGAGACTTTACATCAGCAGCCAGTAGTCCTATCAACAAAGTCAAAAAAAGTAAACTGTTGGATTTTTTCTCAGCGTTTCAAAAATATAATTTTCTTTATTAAAACATTTTTAAATTGAAAAAACTGAAAAAATGTTCGCAAATTTTAACGTTAAAACTTGAAAACGATTCACTTTACAAACAAATATTTAAGCTTTGCATCTAAATATGATTTTTGAATTTCGACTGTTTACAAAATATTTTTTTTTCTAAAAATCGTATATCCGGTATCAGATTTTCCACCAACCTAAACTGTAGTGCAAAAAATGCCTGTTTTAGTCCATTGAAACTCATAAATGGCATCTTGGCATCTTTGGACAAAAAGAACACAGTAGAAAATTGTGCAAATTTGGAAAAAAAATTTAAAATGTATATGTAAAATTGAAACATATAATATCACTTCTTTAATGATTTAATATTACCTTAATTTTAGTGAAAAAAAAATACACGTTATCAGAGGTAAAAACACACAAAAATGAGATTAAATTACATCTGGGATTGGGTTCATCTTTTTTGACTTTGTGCATAAAAGATATACACATTCCTAGATGTAATTTTATCTCAGAAAATTACATTACATATTTTTACCCCTTTTAATGTGTAATTTAAATTTTTTTTCTATGATTGCCTCATTGAAGAGGCAATATTAAACCTTTCAATTTTTCACCGTCCCAATTAACACATTTTTTCTGTGTAGATTTGATGTAATCATTGCTTTGGATTTAAGAGCAAAGTTTCAAGTTTTTTAGAGAGGCCATTTCAAATGCTGAATGAGTTGTTAGAGTTTGATTTATGAATATGAGCTCCAAAGTCTAGTCAAAGTCAAAAAGAACTAAAAATTGATAGGTGAACGAAGATAAATTGAGACTAAGATCAAATGACTTATTTGATACTTTTATGTCGATCATAACTTGATGTTTAATATGACGGCTCATTAATCCGCAAACGAGAGCTTTTGCAATTATTCTACCCAGAAAATTTAAAATTCTCCCCTTGTTTTATTTTATTTATATTTCATCCTAATTGAAATCGCATCCTCTCGTAAACAGCTCAAGCCACCCGCTCTTATCGGCGCATTTCGATTTGTAGGTCAATAAACATAATTTCACCATAAAAACGAACCCATCGTTCAACCTGCTGCTGCAAACAAACAAACAAAAACTCGACCAAACATCGACGACCCTTCTTTCGCTGCGGAGTCGTCGTCGTGTCCCAGGAGGAAAGTCTCCGCTTCCATTTCCCAACTGTCTTCTTGGTTTGGGCAATGGCAAAAACAGAGGAGGACTACGGAGAGTCGATGTGCAACAGGTTGCACCGAACAATGTATAGACGTGTGCCCCTCTTCGGCATCGTTCGCCATGAACACTCCATAAATACGGTTGGGCTAGGGCGTCTATAGCGTTTCAGAGAAGGGTGCTGGTTTTGATGCTGCTTCTATTCCTCATTTCAGTTGAAGGTATAGAGGCTCCTCAGTTTGAAACCGGTACGAGTCCTTTCCCTCAACGTCGTTGGGGTGCCAGTTTTCCGAGTTTCACCTTAATGTTTATTACGTTTTGTAATTATTAGAACAGCACATTAGAGGTAATTTCTTACTTTGCTGCTCATCCGTGTTGCGTTTTATTGCGTACATGTGCGTCAACCCCGGGGAAATACCTGTAACAACTCTCGAAGGGGGAAAACATATGTTTTACGACCGATCCTTTCCCCTCTACCTTTGTCGTCCTGAAGTCAATTCTCGCCATCCGGTGATCATCCCAGTCATTTATCCTCGTCAGGGGAATGTGTTGAACATGTGACACCGTGCTACTCGGAGGTGTATTCAAATAATTGTCCCCAGAACGTCAAAAAAAGTTGACTTGGACGAACCACTCAACCGGCTCGGTCGTTAATTGCCCGTTAAACGAAAGCTATAATTTCTAGCCGGTCCAAATTCTACCGTCATATGCGCCGTAGAGAAACCGCCATTCATCAGCTGAGCGCGTTGACTAATCTTAATCTTTTGCCGAGCTTCCACAAACACACAGCTCGGCGATGGACGATCTCCACAATTGAGTATCGCAAGAGATCAAGGCGCCACAGCAACGCCAAGACGACGACGGCGTTCAATTATGTGGGGAATTTTATTCGTGATGCTACTTAACATCGATTGACCTGGGCCGGGGGGACTACTGCTGGAGACTGCGATACTGAAGCCAAAGTCAGCTGACGGAATAGAGCGGAGCTCGAGATGCCGCGGTGCGAGATTATTTGAATTTAGAACAATCTGCCTAGGGTGACGTCGCTCGTGGAATGCGGGATTCGGAAGTTTTCTTTGTTTCATAAAAATGAACAAAATTCGGTGGTTACGAACTGAACGTCTACCTGATCAACGGGGGTCTATATAGAGTAATTCTCGCTGAAAGTGGACCACTATTTACACAAGGTGCTCAAAAATCAAAAGCAATGTACTTTTCCAATAGCCCCCACCAAGTTATGAAAGAAACCATGTTTGGTTGGTTGAATCTGTCCTCACCTCGGCGCCACGAAGCTAAAACATTTTTTTTAATTGGTAATTTTTTGACTTAGGCGCGTCTACAAAATTGCTAATAACTTTGCAAAACTTCAACGAACCCTTGATGTTTAGGGGTGTTTTGGAAAGGAAATGAGCAGAGCTTTCGAATGCACTTGTCAGAAAAATACCGTTCCATACATTTTTTAGCCATAAAACAACAATGTATTTTTAAAAGTCATTTTTGAAGGCCGGCGCCCCGCTTTATCGAAAAACTGACAAATCCATTCGAAAGCTGAGACGATTTCACATAAAGGACCAATAAATCTAAGGTGTATGTTCCTCCTATCTTTTTTAATCTAATTTTGACTCTGAGAGCGCAGCGCTCCGTTCGTATTTCGGGCGCCCAAAATGTTGCATTAGCTTGCCCCAATTTAAGGTTTTGTCAAACAATATAGGTGCTCACTTTTTAAATGATAGTTTATTATCCAAGGATCAAGATGCACTATCGATAATTGACCAATATTTATGTTTTTGGGTTCTGCCAGGCAATTTAACGTCGAAAAGTTGTTTTTGTTTACTTTTTTTTGTTGTTAAATGTTTATTTACAAGTGGGTAGACATTTTTACTGTAAAACTAATGAATGTAGCATGTAGGAAATTTCACCACGAACATTTTTCTCGAGGAGAAAACGTAATTATGATACTCCAACGTAAAGATATTTGAGTTTTAGTGAGAAAAAAGTGCCAATTTTACAAATTTCTCAGAATTATTGGCCTATTATTTACATGCGGCATATGTTTTGGAACCCAAAGTATGGTTTCTCATAGTTATTTAGGTCGCTGAATTCGGATCTGCAATCAAATTTCAGATAAACAGTGAAATTTCGAGCCACACCCAAAAGTTATTTGCGGTAATATGCTGTAATTTTAATCGCTAGTGAATTCGGTCATATTTCATCTTTTGCTCACCTTTAATTGATATTTTACTCACGGATTTTTTTTATGGAGAATGTTTTCTCCTCGAGAAAAATGTTCGTGGTGAAATTTCCTACATGCTACATTCATTAGTTTTACTGTAAAAATGTCCACCCAATTGTAAATAAGCATTTAACAACAAAAAAAGTAAACAAAAACAACTTTTCGACATTACATTGCCTGGCAGAACCCAAAAACATAAATATTGGTCAATTATCGATAGTGCATCTTGATCCTTGGATAATAAACTATCATTTAAAAAGTGAGCACCTATATTGTTTGACAAAACCTTAAATTGGGGCAAGCTAATGCAACATTTTGGGCGCCCGAAATACGAACGGAGCGCTGCGCTCTCAGAATCAAAATAAGATTAAAAAAGATAGGAGGAACATACACCTTAGATTTATTGGTCCTTTATGTGAAATCGTCTCAGCTTTCGAATGGATTTGTCAGTTTTTCGATAAAGCGGGGCGCTGGTCTTCAAAAATGACTTTTAAAAATACATTGTTGTTTTATGGCTAAAAAATGTATGGAACGGTATTTTTCTGACAAGTGCATTCGAAAGCTCTGCTCATTTCCTTTCCAAAACACCCCTAAACATCAAGGGTTCGTTGAAGTTTTGCAAAGTTATTAGCAATTTTGTAGACGCGCCTAAGTCAAAAAATTACCAATTAAAAAAAATGTTTTAGCTTCGTGGCGCCGAGGTGAGGACAGATTCAACCAACCAAACATGGTTTCTTTCATAACTTGGTGGGGGCTATTGGAAAAGTACATTGCTTTTGATTTTTGAGCACCTTGTGTAAATAGTGGTCCACTTTCAGCGAGAATTACTCATAGTTATTTTGACCATTGGTATTGCTTCAGGTAGCTTCAGTGGACTACGATGGACACTCTGCGCCATGTTGGCTTATTTTGGGACATCCAGGAACTCCCGGAAGACATGGCCTCGATATCTACCTGATCAACGGGATGTATATGGTTATTTTGATCATTGGTATTGCTTCAGATAGCTTCAGTGGACTACGATGTACACTCTGCGCCATGTTGGCTTATTTTTTGACATCCAGGAACTCTCGGAAGACATGGCCTCGATATCTACCTGTTCAACGGAGATCTATATGGTTATTTTGACCATTGGTGTTGCATCAGGTAGCTTCAGTGGACCACGATGAACACTCTGCGCCAAGTTGGCTTATTTTTTGACATCCAGGAATTCCTGGAAGACATGGCCTCGAAATCTACCTGATCAACGGGGATCAATATGGTTATTTTTACCATTGGTATTGCTTCAGATAGCTTCAGTAGACTACGATGGACACTCTACGCCATGTTGGCTTATTTTTTGACATCCAGGAACTCGCGGAAGACATGGCCTCGATATCTACCTGATCAACGGGGATCTATATGGTTATTTTGACCATTGGTATTGACTCAGGTAGCTAAGTATTCATTGTGACTAACTGAAGTTTTTTGAAGCTATACCAATGGTTAACATACCCATATAGACCTCGGTTGATCGGGAAGATATCCAGTCCAAAACTTATGGGAGTTCTTGGATGACCGAAAAAAATCCAACATGGCGCAGAGTGTCCATCATGGTCCACTGATGCTACCTGAAGCTTTACATTAGTGAATAGACCTTCGTTGAACAGGTAGATATTAACCCAAGTAACATTTTTTTCCAGGAGTTTTACAAGAGCTCTTCAAGATAGCTACAGCACAGCAGTTTGGACCGCGGTAGGATAAAACTCTCTTCAAGTACTCTTCCAAACTCCTGAAGAAGTTTTGAAGAGAATTTTATCCTACCGCGGTCCAAACTGCTATGCTGTAGCTATCTTGAAGAGCTCTTGTAGAAATCCTGGAAAAAAAGGTTACTTGGGAAGTTCATAACTTCCGGATGTTCTTGGATAACCCAGAACATCCCAACATGTAGTAGAATATCCAGAATATTCATATTTTCTGATGAATCATACTTTCTGGAATTTTTATTCGAATCAAAGTTTGGTTAATTAAAAGCTTAACTCTACCGAGATTTCAATTCCAATCGCCTCCTGATTCTTTGTAAACATTGTCCAACACCCACTTTGAACAGTGATCATCACCAGCCCCAATCGATCCGCAGCCAATATCCAATGATGACGTCCGCCCGAGTTGCACACGGCAGCACACGACACTCGCCGATCGGCGAACCGGGCCCTGTACGGCAGTTAACTTAATTGAAACTGATTTCGTTAGATATTGCAACTCTTGGTGAGACAATACAAGCCGTCCGGCCTGTAACCAATCCGCTGGATGCCGCCGCTGCTGGCCGAGTGACACCATCTTCATCGACGACGACGACTCAGTTTATAAATATGTTGTGATCATGATCTTTAAATTAATCTTAATTGTTATAAATCTCTTTCCATGTCCGCGAGCGAGTTTTTTCTTCTTCAATTCTGCACTCGCTTTGAAGTTGTGACACCCTTGGAATGGAAAAACAGGGTCTGACCTGCAGATATCAGTTATTTATTATTTATTTACATTCCGCGATCGTGATTCTTAATTTTTGGACCCTTTTTCGAGGGTTTGCCTGAAGCGATTTGAAGATTTTCGTTTCTTTGCTTTTCGCGACTAATGAAAGATAATTTATTTAGTCTTTTATCACTTATATCCTATTTGAGCTGCTGCTAAAATTCGTATCCCTTCTTTTCACTACCCCTTTCCAGACGCAAGCCCTGGCCCTGACACGTCCCAAATCCCCCAAGAAGGAGTCGTCCGTGCCCGTGTCCCCGTCGTCGAACGGTCGTGACCTGGAAATGTCCAGCCCCAAGGGACACCACAACCAGCAGCAGCAGCAGCAGCACCAACAGAACCAGCAAAATCAGCAACAAACCCAACAGCAACAACACTCGTCGGACCACCACCATCCGTCGTCCAACAGTGACAACCTGAACGGCAACTCCTCAACCCCGCACCATCCGGCCATCAGCGTATCCCAGTCGTTGATGGGATCGGCGGCCGTGGCAGCTGCCGCAGCCATCCGATCGCTAACGCCCCGCATCAGTGTGTCCAACTCGTTGACGGCGGAAAATGGCGCGAACAGTGTCGTTGCCAGCTGTAACGCCGGCAACGGACCAACGCCAGTTGCTCCACCACCGCCGCCGCCACCACCAGCCTCGCACACCCCCGGCAGCAACAACGGCGGGCTGGCGGATCGAGTGCCCCAGTCACCGGTGGCCGCCGTTACGGCCGTGGCCGCGGCCATGCAGGACCGGAAGGACTTTGACTTTAGCAAAGTGAACGGTAAGTGGGACAGTAGCGGATGGGAATCAATTAAATTTATTACGGGGGAAAAATCGGAGCCAAACCACGGCCGTTGGGGATTTTGCTGAAGGAGAAAAATATTAATATGATGACGGGGTTTGGAAGCCGCAAAATTATCCCCCCAGATCTGGTGCGCAGGGGATCCCGGGAAAAGAGTAACAATTTATTCTACTGTACAAACATGAATCAAAAAACTATAAGTTTTATGCTTAAATCTATTAATGAATATTATAGGCCTACAAAAAATAATTCACATTTTTTATTTTTTATATGTAAAATGTATCAGACTTTTTTTTTCTAAATTTTCACTAAATGGATTATTTAATGTCACAATCAATCAACGCATGTTATTTTAAAACAAGTTTTATTTAGGCTGATATTGTTTTCTTTAAATGTTAGTTTTCATCTTATGTTTACAGTTTTTTTAACGTTTGTCATCTGAAAATTTATATAAATGTGCTTTAAAACATTAAATTTATGAAAATGTGTAATTTTACCACTTTTCTAGAGTAATACAAATTTCTCAGTTTAAATTGAGGTAAAATTAAAAAAAAATAACCTTCCAAAATTACACCTTTTAAATTTACACATTTACTCACTGTGTAGCCTAGCGGTAACGCTTCCGCCTCATAAGCTGAAGATCGGGAGTCCAATTCCCGGCATGGACCAACACAGCCTGTGGCGAATCGAGACAGCTGTTTTAGCCATGTCATTGAACAGTGATTATGAGCAACTCTCTTCCAAATCGGCCGATTTTGTGAAATTTGATTTTTTTTCTCATTTCTTGATTCCTCTAAAACTTGTGTGGGAAATTCCTTATTATCAAAAAATGCATTTAACTCAATTTGTTCGACCATACAAGTCTCCATATAATTTTTGCAGCTGCAATTTTTGCAGTCCATACAAATATGATATGTAAATAATATTTAATATTATTATTAATTTTTTTTTTATTCACTGAATAGGCAAAGATCAGTCTTATAAAAATAAGCAAATAAATATTTTGACTTCCAGTTATAAATAAAAACTAAGAGATATTTTTTGGCGACCAAAAAATGCTTTTAGCCACAGTGAATGCTGGATAAGTAAAAATACATGAAAATGATACCGTAAAACGGGGTGACTTTGATAGCCGGGGTGACTTTGATAGGTTTGCGATTTTTCCGCAAAATGAAGAGTACAATTAAAATACGTAAGGAATGGTTTAGAATCATACTGACCGTGGTAGAGAAGTGTTCAAAGTACCACGAGAAGAACTTTTCATAAAATTTTGAAAAGTTTAAAAAGTTAGTTAACTATAGTTAAGAAAATGTTGATGAAAGTCATTATTTTAAACTACTCAAAGTGTCATGATTTTCTCAATGAACATGATTTTGAATCGGAAAACGGAATGCATTTTCGGATTCTTTGGACAATTTTCCACTAGGAGAAGGTTAAAAAAGTTTGTAAATAATAAATAATATGTGTTTTTAAAACACAATTAAAAAAATCTCCAGATTTATAGGCAATCTCAGTTGAACAAATTTCATGTAAAATGTGAAAACTTGTGATTTGTGCTTCGAATTCAGTATACAATGCAATATAAATCGATAATTTTATAAACAAAACTAGTTTTAACAAATTTCAAGTAAAATTCCGACTTTTTAACAATTTTACCTAAAATTTATATGTAGTTTGCTAAAAAGCTTATACACTTAGTTAACTAAATATAAACATTGATTTTTTTGCTTAAAAACTATATCAGCTACTTTAGTGATGGTACATTTAGCGTACAAATAAAGTTTGAACATCTTAAATATGATTTTGACAAGAAAAACTATGACTATCAAAGTCACCCCGGAATTTAAACTAAGAATTTTTAACGTAACTATTTTTCTAAACACTATTGCAAAAACTTTTTTTTCCAAAATAGTGCATGGACTTTGTGTGGCCTACCCCAGTACATGTTTTAAAAATAATAATCTTGAGAAAAACCTTACCTGTAGGAAAATCTTACAAAACAAATTGAAATCCTATCAAAGACACCCCGGTTTACGGTATATTTTTCAAAATATATGAAAAGTACCTTAATTTTTTTTAAAATCATATTAAAAAGCAAAAACAAATTTGTAACCACAAAGTTCTTTACCTTTTCAATAAATTTCACCGTTTTGCCTTCCTCACTGAGGTAAGGCTATAATCCCGCTCTAAAATTGAACTTTTTATTTAAAGCTCGAAAACCCACCTTGATGTATACATATCGACTCAGAATCGAAAACTGAACAAATGTCTGTGTGTATGTGTGTGTGTGTGTGTATGTGTGTGTGTATGTGTGTGTATGTGACCAATAATGTCACTCAGTTTTCTCAGCACTGGCTTAACCGATTTTGACCAAATTAGCATTCGACTAAGTTTAGGGTCCCATACGGTGCTATTGAATTGTTTGAAGTCTCGATTAGTAGTTCAAAAGTTATGTATAAAAATGTGTTTTCGTAAATTTTCGGAAGTTGAATAAATGGCAGTAAACTGAACCAAACGTCATCATGTTATACATCGTTAGTTAGGTAATTGAAAGACTTTGAAAGAATTGATAATCTGGCAACCCTGTCTCGAATTTTAACCACTTAAGTGATATTTATGAACTTTTTTGTAGCCGGATCTCACTTAAATGTATGTAAACTATGCCTGGATCCACTATCCTACCCATCATTGGTTAGGTTATCAAAAGACCTTTCCAATGAGTCCAAAACATTGAAGATCTGGCAACCCTGTCTCGAGTTCTGACCACTTAAGTGATATTTATGTACTTTTTTTGTAGCCGGATCTCACTTAAATGTATGTAAACAATGTCCGGATCCATCATCCGACCCATCGTTGATAAGTAAATCGAAAGACCTTTCAACGAGTCTAAAACATTGAAGATCTGGCAACCCTGTCTCGAGATATGTCCACTTAAGTGATATTGATGTACTTTTTTGAAGCCGGATCTTACTTAAATGTATGTAAACTATGTCCGGATCCACTATCCTACCCATCATTGGTTAGGTCATCAAAAGACCTTTCCAATGAGTCCAAAATATTGAAGATCTGGCAACCCTGTCTCGAGATATGGCCACTTAAGTGATATTAATGCACTTTTTGGAAGCCGGATCTCACTTAAATGTATGTAAATTATGACCGGCTCCACTATCCGACCCATCGTTGGTAAGGTAATCAAAAGATGGTTATTCCCTTACTAACCATATTACCCCAAACTACCCTATTATTTTTAGAATCCAAAAATATACTTTTTTTTTATTTGAATTTAATCATAAAATATCTTGAACTTGAAAACGATGCAATTCATAGAAAAAAAAGTTCTTTTGGATGCAAATATAACTTTATTTTTGAAAAATAATTATGAAAAAAAATTGTACTAAGGGTACATTTTCAATACTTTGGATGACATATTCATAAACGTTTATTTAAAATTTGGCCAAGTTTTATGGGTCTAAGCAAGTCACCTAGCAGTATAACTTATAATAGGGAATCGTATTGACATGGTAGAATTTTTTGTTAAGCATTTAGGTACTTTTCAATCAATTAATTTATTTTTAAAGTTTGATATTCGGGAGGTAGTTTTTGACTGAAACCGTACCTTAACTTTAAATAGCTACCAAATAACAGGATTTGTTCTACAAACGTTAATTTTTCAGCCAAGTTTTCTGAAGATGTCTATAATTGAGTTTCGGAAAGTTTTGTAAAAACTGTGAAATATCATTTGGACCCAATCTCACCCCTACCGAGATAAAAAAATATGTGTACATTCTAAGCTTTACAATTTTTTTTTTAAATAAGCTTAAATTGTATTTAATTAGTATATTAATAATGGCCTAAAGGTCAACAAATGGGTGTCATTTTGTAATGCAATGTTTACACAATTGTTTAAAATTAATTAATTTCATCCGGGATGTCCCTCTCATTGGCACAATCGAGGCCCTTCCCGAGGGCCTTTTTGCGGGATAGCCGCGTCGAGTGGCGCTGCACGAGAGGGATCAGACCGGTGACACAGATTTCACTTTGAAGGACTTGTGACTGACTGTGCGGCGGGGGTTTGGTTTCATTTAATTTCGCTAATTGGCGATTGATGGTCAACGCGCTGTGGGATGTGTGCTTGAGTGTTTGGTTTTAAGGATGGGAGAGAATGCTGTTGCTGCTAGGAATTATTAGATATGAAAAGGTTTTTGGCGGTGTTGTTGTTTTGAAAATATGTGATGCCATCAGCGATAAATTGCACAAAAGTGGGATATTTTGATGTGGTGTCCTTGACGAGAGGGTAGATAATTTTGCGGCAAGTTTGAACTGCTGTTGAGAAAAGCCGCACGTGGACGGCGTTATTGGAAATGTCAATTGATTTTACATAAATTTGTTTTGTAGAATGTTTGAGGTTGATATTTGGTAAAATGACATTGTTTATTAAATTATGGACGACAAAAACATTGAAAACAGTACAATAATATTTCAAATGGAAATCACTTTACCTGATTTTCTACTACAACCAATTCCAGCAATTCAACGAAGCTCATACGCTCGTCAAAAGTCCAAGGGATTCCACCGACGGATTACCCTAGGATTAGATAAACTATTACATGTCCCCATCAAATCCGTGTCCCCACGCTGGAAATCCTCCCTGGCAACCGAAACGCTGGAAACAGGTCGTTTTTGGCACTTTTACAACCAACTCCTAACGGTAAGGGGCCTACCAACACACATTTCTAAACATGAAAACCGACACCGGTTTTCCCAACAAACTAAGCAAGAGGGGAAGGGGGGGAGGGTAGGGGGGAATCAGGTGTTCCACGCTCGCTCTACCATTTCAGGACTAGAAAACGAAAGTAAAACCTCGTCGCGATGACGCGAAATACGCCGGCTTTCGGAGCACCGGCTAAAGCTTAGCACGATGAATCGTTTCGGGAAAGCGCCTGGAAGGGGAAGGGGACGTACTAAAACAAACATTGCGTCCCACCCCCAACGCCCCAAAATGGAACGGTGGCACTGATTAAGGTGAGAGGAGGCGGTGGCGGAGAATCGTTTTCCATCAATACTAAAACGATAGCCGCTTTAGCGTAAGCCACGTCGTACTCCTGGTAGGACCGATCCTGGGAGGCACTGAGAGAAAATATTTACGAATGTTTTAAAAAGATTTGTCAAAAGTTCAAAAAGTAATAAATAATTTAATCTTCGACTTTACAATTCAAACATTATCAGAAAAAAATGTCCATTTAAACTCAAACAGAAAAGCTTTGACATCCAATGTGGTTGGAGTAGAGGTATAGTGAGAGCATCCTAATCAAAGAGCCCAGAATCAAATCCCGATGGTCACATTTTTTTGTCGACATGTTTACAGATCAAAACAAACGACTTCCCTCAGTGCACCCAATTCCGCGGATCACGACACATGGGGCCCTCCGCGACGACGCCTAAATTTATGCCCGGCTCGGGTAAATCCGTCGTTCCACCGGCGTGGACAGAGCCGCCGTTCCGTGGAGGGTCCTGTCCAGTGCCAAGTGTGGACACATAGGCCCCAATGCGCGAACGTGCGTGTGTGTGGCGCCTAAATTTACATGCACACAGCGATAGACTGGAACAACTCTGGTCCCCATCCCCCACACAGGCCGTGGATCGAAGGCAGGGATGATGGCCGGGGAACCGCCGGGGAGTGGCGCGTACATGTAGGCGCATAATCCGTTAAATACATATAAACACCATCCGCGCTAAGCGCGCACCAGGACGGATTAAAATACGCGGCGCAACGGCGGCGTTCCAACAAGTTTACGCGCGTTCTACAGGGAGAGCAGAGAGAGTGGGGATGGGTAGAATGATTTTTGTGACTGCGTTCCCGACCCCGGACTCTTCCACCGCCGGCGTATGTTTCTAACCTTGAGGGTATGGTTTCGGGGCCAACGCCGGTTGGCTTTCGGGGTCAATTTTATGAATACGTCAAATGTATTTGCTGGATTTTTTGAGCGTGGGGAAAAAACGGACTTTGGATGAGGGTTCCTAGCAGTGACAAGGTTCTGATAGTTTAATTTAATTCAAAATAACAGTAATTTAAAAATCGTGGTAAAGTCATCTAAGTCATCTAAGAATGTGCACAGCAGGGATGGAATAATCGCAAAAAAATCAATTTCGCTTGCGAACTTTCTTCACCCGCGAAAGAGAGAGGAGGCAAATCACGCAAAAGAAAATCGCTACCGAACTTCTCCAAGAAAATCAATCTGCTGATGATTTTTGGTGAATTTCCTTGTCAGCACCACTTAAACAAATTTATTTCACTTTGTTTACACACATTGCCCATCTACAAAATGTGACAGGTCATTGTTCGCCGTGTGACATTACACTTGCAAGAGTAGTAGTGAAAAAGATGATCCGCCGAATAATCAAGATGATGATTTTTTTAGATTCATTTTACCGATCTTTCGTGCGCGAGAGAGGAAAGCCAAGCTCCCTTCGGATTTTTTCTCCTGATGAACGTCCAATGATTTTCTTTTGATGATGATTATTCCATCGCTGGTGCACAGATTTTGAGTTAAAAAAAAATACATTTTGCCTCGTGAAATGTGTTAATCTACATCTTTTACTGTGTAATTGCAATTTTCCAACAGAAATTGAGATAAAATAACATCGAAAAAAAGGTAATAATGAAAGAGATGAAAAAATATTATTCAACTTAATTTTGTAATTTTTTCTTCTATTTTAAGTGTAAAACAGTTTAACAAATTTTGCTAGATTTTTTCAATTATCTGTTGGTGGCAAAAAACGAAATAATTTGAGAATTTCTGCAAAGTCTCAATTTCTGATAAGCTACACCCAACCGGCGGTCGCATGATTTTGATGCATGGCAGCATGAAAGTATATCAGAATCTGCATGAAAACTGTCCTCATGCATTTTTTGCGATGTAGGGGTATGACATTTTTGCCCGTTACCGACAATTATCGGCATTACCAACGGCTGTTTGATTGTATTGCAGTAAAAAAAACCCTAATAGAACGAGGATTGAACCATCAACTTCTAGGTTGCTGATCCGACACGCTACCACCGCGCCATGGACGCTTGATGAATGGTGAGGGACAGAGCGCGAACATAATGTTCTCTCTAGATTGTTGCTCGGGGACGCGCCAGCATTCTATGTGTTGGTGAGAACGAACGTGTTTACACGCGGGCAAAAATGATCTATGGGCTTGCTGCAAAAAATGTAATAAAATATAACATTTTCTGCAGCAAATTCACTGTTGCAGATTTTGAGATATATTTTTCGTTTGGGTGTAATTGACCGTTAGTATGAAAAAAAAATCCACCCAAACCAATGATTGGACATGGTTTCTGGGACCATTCTGCACCTCTGGGCAGAGTTTCAAAATATTTGCCGGCAGAAATTTCGAATACGGTCAGTTTTAGTATTTTGAGTAGAAATTAAGCAGAAATCGCATGTAAAATGCGTAGGAAAAGATCAAAGTTTCAATGTTTTACCTCTAAAATGTTACTGGTCATTATTTTAAATTGTACTTACATGTAGCAGAATGATATAACAACGATTCACGAGACTGACTTAGCCAAGTGACTCAAGTACAATATTTACAAGTTAATACGTAAATATTTAAAAAAAAAACTTTTAAATTTTACATTAAAAAAAATGTGCATATATTGCCATTGTTGTCAGTACTTCAATATGTTTCTCTTATTTTACATAATTTTAGCAGATTTGTCATTCTTATGATAAAGATAACCTTGGAAAATACACACATTTCTTATAGAAACATAAGTAAGCCAATCTCTTTGAAATGAGCCTTTTTTAAAGTTTTAATTATTTTATTTTTAATAATCTTTAATAAACTTTGAATAATAGCAGCTGTCCTTACACAAATCCTTCTTTTAAGAAAATTCCAGCCTAGGAATTTAAAATTTAAACTCAGAATTGCAACTAAAAAGCACTTTAGAATAATGTTGGTCAATGCATGGTTTTCAAATTAAAATCGTTTTGAATTTTTTTAAATGCAGTATAATGTTCGTATTTTTTTTAAATACATTATTTTCTAAAATTAGAGAAAATCTTACATTTCACCTTTTTGAACTTAGTTGATACGGCCTCTTTTTGCTAAAATGTCGAAATATTTTTATTGAAAGAGCCAAAAGTTCACAAAATTCGCATTGATAAAAGGATCATTAACTCCTGAGATATGAGTGATCAAAAACGAGGGATAATTGGGCAACACTGAGTAAATCTCTTTTTTCAGTTTTGTTTTTTTTTTCATATTTGCCCGGCCATACTTTAGCAATAAAAGGCCGTCTCAACAACTTTCATAAAAGCAAAATGTAGAGAATTTTCTAAGCATTTCTGAATATTCTGAAAGATGGCATTTTATGTCCCGTAAAACGAATAAAAAAAAGATTTAAAAAAAAAACAATTTTGAGTGACAAAAAGTGATTAAACACCAGCAAAAAAAAAAAAAAAATCGAGTCTATAATTTTTTTATGTGGTCCTAATCCATACCTACAACTTTGCCCAAGATACCAAATCGATCCAAAAAATTCTTCAAAAATATAAATATTTGATTTTTTTCATAACATTTGTGTTTGGACAGCTGCCAAATTTGTACGGAAAATGATATGGACAAACGAATGATGCAAAAATGCTATTTAAAAAAATGCAAAAAAAATCGGATGACCAAAATCTAAAAAAAAATACTGAAATGCTTTGGTGTAATTAGTTATCAATTTCTAGCTTGGTTGTTCCAATGAAAAAAAAAATTAAATGGGTTATATATTTGCATAAAAATGCATGAAAAAAAGAGAACAAATTAAACTCAACACAACAATTTTTTTATCTTTAAATAATTTTTTAAAAGAATAAAAAATGTATACAAAAAACCTGAGTAGTTTTTATTGCAGCCATTTTCTAAAATTGAATTTATCGAGTATATTTTTATAAATTCATGTTATGTTTAACAAAAAAAAAATTTCTGAGCTCTTTTTAAAATTTAAAATTTATGTTTGGAATTAATAATCAATGATCAAATAAGAAATATGGTACACTGTGTATTTAAAAAAATGAAAACGGAAAGTTCATAATTATTCGCTATATTCTTTTTTCAAACCATAAAACAAAACAGTCAAAACTCATCTGGCATCTACTGTAAATCCAACATAAAGCTGTCCCTATGTGTGTCATTGTGTGTGTGTGTGTGTGTGTGTGTCACCACCACCAAGGCGCGCTAAAAATTTCAAAATACCAGTTTTGATTAATTGAATGCAGTTTACTCTCCTCTAAAATCCTAAATTTATATGTTTCGGATGGATTTTCCCCAAATCTTTTTTTTTTGCGCTAGGAACATTTTGATTTAGTCTGATTCCATCGGCACGAAGCTATCGCAACATGTGTGTGTGTTTGCTTGTGTGACGGCGCTGTGTTTAGATTTGTAATCACAATTTGCAGTGTGAGTGTTTTCATCGTTCATCAAGCAGAATCCCACATGTGCTCAAAAATGTGTGTATGTGTGTGTCTGTGTGTTTGTGAGCACACAGCCGAACGGGAAAGCGGATTAAGGTGCGATTCAAAATTAGACGGGATTAAAATTACAGACGAGAATGATTAAAGAGCGAATCACTGCCGCAGAAAAAATGTTTACGAAATCTCGCGAGGGGTTCAATACAACATGTTAAGCAAACACGACTTTTGAAAGACACGAAATAGGGGTCGTGCCAACTCTAATGAAGGATAAGGGGCTGCGGCACTCGAGGTCGAATCGTGCGTGTTTTATTGAAAAGGAATTATCCTTCGATAAACAGCGCACACACACACACGCACACAAACACACAGACACACACACGATACCAACTAGTCGAGGCTCGTTTCGGGGCTTTGTAACAAAACACACACAAACACACACACACACACACACACACACACACACACACACACACACACACACACACACACAACCTCGTAGGATAAAGAAATCTTGGATTGCTGCTGCAGGCACGAACTGAGGGATAAAATTATAAATCCAGTATGTGTGTGTGTGTGATTCTGTGTAAGTTTACTTTACGGTGTAGTGCAGTTCGAAATATTGTCCATACTAAGGATATTTAGGACAAACATGTGTCTAACCAACGAAGGGTTACCTCCAAGTTTACGTTTACACAATTCACAAATTACATCGGGCCCCCTTGTGAGTATGGACGTATGTGTGTGTGGCATTTGTGTGTGCTCACTCTGGCGACGAGATGTGATGGTGATGATGATGGGCCGGATTATGATGTGCTCGAGGGGCTCGCCGACTGCCAGTTGTGCCAGGGTGAAAAGGTAAAGGTTTGTTATATTCAAATTAGTCACGTTCTTTGCTAATCACGCGCTTTGTCCTCCTTTAGCTGGCTTTGATGTGTGCTGGATTAGTATTTTTTGTTAGCATTTTTTGTTAAAAAATCTTCATCTTAAATTAAAAAAATACGGATCAGAAAATCATCAAAGATAATGGGAATCCTTAAAAAATCTGGAACTCTTAAAAGATTCTGAACATAAAAAAAATCGGATTCTGAAAATTCTGCAAAGTTTTTGGAAATCTGTAAAGTTTACTAATTTTTCAAATGACGTAGATCAAGGAGAACCATTTCCGCTAAACCATGCATCTACCACCTTTGAACTCATCATCAGATTATGCCGAACTTCCTCTCAACTGACCACGTTGCCATGAGAACCTCACCCCAATACACTAATAAACCAAAACCGGAAGGTCATCCTCGACGTCCTTCCACCGCGGTAGCGTTCTAAACTCCATAATTTGATGAACCTCACGCCACGGTTCGTCAAGGGCTCACAAAGCCAAAGTGGCACGCCCGGACATGTGTCATTATTGGCAATCGGAGAAAAAGCCTTTCAGACCAACCGGAAGTTCTGGGCATCCATCATCGGCCTTGCCCACTGGACCAGCAGGCGCCAACGTGTTGAGTGTCCAAAACTGCGTGTGCAACTATGAATATCGGATTCAAAGAGCGGTGTGGAATGCGTGACCATTTGGCCGTTTTGGAATGGCCTCGCGGCAGCTGGCTGGTGTTGTCCAGGGAGTGACCCTTCCACGGTGAGCCCAGAGTTGGGGCCGTCCGTGCGTGTATTACTGTGTACATTAGTAATAAAGATAAAAATGATAATCCGCCGGGGCGCACCATCGTGGTGGTGGCGGTGGCCGGCAATCGAACGCAACGTAATATCCTTGCTTCGTGGAATCGATGGTAAGGGAAGCGTTTGGTGCGATGGTGAACTTTGTAGAACTGGTTGAAACCACTTAAAAAAGAATCGATGAAATTCTAGGTAACTACGAAATCAAAACTAAATCTCGGGGAATTGAAGATACGGAGGATCTGGGAATCCTTGAATAATTTAAGAGAATTTTAAGAGAATCTGGGAATCCTAAGAGATTCTGGGAATCCTGAGACATTTCGGAAATTCTATAAGATTCAGGGAATCTTTGAAGATTCCGAAAATCCTAAAACATTCTGATAATCCTAAGAGATTCTGGGAATCCTAAGAGATTCTTGGAATCCTAAGAGATTCTGGGAATTCTAAGAAATCTGGGGAATCCTTGAAGATCTTTAGAATCCTTAAATCTCGGAGAATCCTAAAAGTTTCTGGGAATCTTAAAAGAATCTGGGAATCCTAAGAGATTCTGGAAACCTAAGAGATTCCGCGAATCCTAAGAGATTCTGGGAATCTTGCATGATTCCGAGAATCCATAAAGATTCTGGTAATTCTAAGAGATTCTGGGAATCCTAAGAGATTCTTTGAATCATAAGATATTCTGGGAATCCTAAGAAATTCTGGGAATCCTTGAAGATTCTTAGAATCCTTAAAGATTCTGATAATCCTAAAAGATTGTGGGAATCTTAAGAGAATATGTGAATCCTAAGAGATTCTGGAAATCCTAAGGGATTCCGCAAACGCTAAGAGATTCTGGGAATCCTTGAAGATTCTGTGAAGCCTTAAAGATTCTTAGAATCCCAAGAGATTCTGGTAATCCTTAGAGACTCTGGGAATCCTAAGAGATTCTGGGAATCCATCCTTGAAGATTCTGAGAATCCTTAAAGATTCTGTTAATTCTAAGAGATCCTAAGAGAATCTTGGAATCCTAAGAGATTCTGAGAATCCTTGAAGGTTCTGAGAATCCTTGAAGATTCTGAGAATCCTTCAAACTTATGAGGACTCTCTGAGAGTATTTTATTTCTAGACGATACTGGAAGCCCTTAAAATTTCTGACTATCCTGGGAGATTGTGATACTCCTGAAAGAATCTAAACATTTCAAAAGACTCTAAATTTCGAACAAATCTCCGCTCTATCACACCGTCACAAAGAGGCCCTCCGGATATCGGGCCACCAACCGGTGTGCAAGTCCGCCGCCACACTTAGTAACCAGCGCTGGCTTCGGGCCGGGGGCCCACTAATAAACCGGTTCAATTACGTCGATGTCGTTCGGCGCGCCCATATCGTCGCGAGGATTGAATTCGAAAAATAAACAAATTCTCATTCAGCGCGATCCAGAACTGGCCGCGCGAGGATATGTGCGTGGATTTTCCGGGCCAAAACTGGAGTTTGTTTGGAATTTGTTTTCTTGCCGGCGAGCCAGCTCACGCCTAAGCCTGAATCATTCATCCCGCCACGTAGCGCAGCAGGTGGGGAGTGGGAGTTTTGTAGTTTGCTTGTGTTGGTACGAAACAACACAAACAAGGATAAAGCGAGTGATACAGTGTGAAGAGTTGGGCGTGTTGATCCGGTGAGGACCTAGATAAGTGGACTTGGGTTTGCTGGAATCATCTTGGGAATCGTAAGAGATTCTGAGTATCGTAAGAGATTCTGATCATCGTAAAGGATTCTGAGAATCGTAAGAGATTCTGAGAATCTTTAAAGATTCTGAGAATCGTACGAGATTCTGAGAATCTTTAAAGATTCTGAGAATCGTAAGAGATTTTAAGAATCGCAAGAGATTCAGAGAATCGTATGAGATTCTGAGAATCGTAAGCGATTCTGAGAATCCTAAGAGATTCTGAGAATCGTAAGAGATTCTGAGAATCTTTAGAGATTCTGAGAATCGTAAGAGATTCAGAAAATCATGAGAGATTCTGAGAATCGCTAGAGATTCTGAGAATCGCAAGAGATTCAGAGAATCGCAAGAGATTCTGAGAATAGTAGGAGATTCTGAGAGATTCTGAGAATCGTAAGAGATTGTGGGAATCCAGAGAAAGCAAGGTCCACGTCCATTACTCTGTGCTAAAACTGCAAGCCCAGAAAGAGCGCGTCCGGACTTTGCCACGAGGACATGTGTTCCTCGGCGGCAGTTGGCCAACCCATGTAAATTTGCTCGACTACAGTGACGCACTAAGCCGGCGATAAAAAAGTAAAACAAATCCCTAATCCGAAAGGATTCAACCGGTCAGGAAGGACTATTGGCGGTGGCGAAAAAAAAAGCTAGCAACTCGCTCTGTACGGCCGTGGGATTAACGAGGTGGCCCCCAGGATTGATGGCGTAAAATCGGGAATTGATGAACGTCGTTGGCGTCGTCCTCTTGGACGGCCTCGCACACACACGATGTCTCGTGACAGCTAGGATTCTAGTTTCGCGCCTCCACCCACGCTGGGAACTCGCGGATGAAAACGGATTTCGCGCTCTTTATTTATGTATAAACCTCTAACCTACAAAACGGCCCGGGTCCCTCTCCGTCCGGAGAGCTCGGATGGTGCAGTGCAGGATCTAGCGTTGCAGTGCAAACAAACATGCAAGAAAGCAGGTTTCCTCTGCGGGTACGGTTGGTCTAACTTTTTTTTGTGTAAGTTTATTCCAGGTATTTGGAACACGGTGCCGGTGTGGGTGCAATTTTTCCACGGCACGGGAAATGTGGTAGGTGCGGCGCTGAACGGCGGATAAAGAGCCGCGCTAAAAACAAAACATTTCCAAATTTCACCTCTTTCCTGACGAATCCATGGTGTGTATTGGATGCTACTGCTGGTTGAACAGCTGAAGTGGTGGCATAGTGGGTGAAACTAGACGAAATAACAGATTACAAAAAAAAATCCATATGGATTCTAGGATTTCTGGGATATTTAGAAATCATCACAGTTCAAAGAACCCAAAGGATATGGCTGATTGGGAATTATCTAGATTCTGAGATCTCCTCAAAGATTTGAGGAGAGGTTCTTGAATCTCTAAGCATAGAATCAGCTGTTATCAATGATTTTCATATAAGATTCTTGCAATCATCAAAATTGGAGAGCTAAGAAACAGTAACATTCGAGATCATAGATACACTAGGATCTGATCATCAAGCAATCTGGAAAGCATGTGGCTTGAAAGCTCTTCAAACGAAATCTCAGTGCTGCTAGAACAAACATTACGGAACATAAAGTCGAGATATCGGGAATCCCGAGATTCTTAGACTTTAGAACGTTGATTATCAAGATTCTCGAAATATAATTATTGAGAACTGAGATCGTACTGTAACGTCGAAATTTCAAAAATTATGTCCACATGAACCTCAAAGCAAACCCACTGTTGCAACGTTGGCTCTGTCGTTGCTACATTTGTTGCATGTTTTTCGGCAAGTTCTCTCCACTGTGACGTTCACTTGGCTCTCTCGCTGCTGCTGCTGTCCTGACCGGTACAAACCATCCATCCAACCGGCTTCGCCAGCATGCTGTTGAGCCAGGGAGGATCAGGAAGTTCGACTCGCTCGTTGTTGCGGCTTAGCGCCGCCAACCCGGGGCCGAACGACGTTCGCGGGAAGAATCCACGAAGGATGGTCGTCGCAACGTACTGGGACTTCAATACGCTGAATTATAGATGTTTGAAAGTTTTAGTATTAAACATAGAACAGTATTACGGATGGTTTGGTGAAGGCTTCCAAAAAGCCTGATTGGAAACCATTTTGCTAAGAGAAAATTACTAAATCAAATGAAATTTCCCAAAACACCTTAAATCGGGTCTCCCCATGCGAAACTCTGTTCCGAATCCGGAATATCGATTTCCCACATCGCCATCGTCCCCCACCCGGAGAACCCATTCTTCATAGAGTAAATCCCTTTTCTTGGAGGATTTTCTTAATCCGAAATCACATAAACTCGAGAAGACGTCGTAACCGGCACGGAAAGCTTCCCCGCCGGCCCGTCCGGAATCCTCTCTGCCAGCGACGACCACCAGAAATAAGGCACACATACACACGTTGGTTCATTGGCAAATCCTTTCACAAACTTCAACTGTCAGTAAGGGTAGTTTTGTCTGCTATTTATCGTTAAAACTAAAGTCTGCAGATTAGATTTTTAACCATTTCCCTGAGTGTATAAGTCTTAATCTCAAAAAAAGTAAAAAAATAAATTTAAAATAATGTTTAATGACTGATAAACAATAATATTATAAATGAACCTTTTTTTATTTGATTTGTTTAACGATAGTTATAAAAAAATGATTGAACCTGTTATCAGATATTCAGTAAATATATAAAAGTTTATGAAAAACGTTCTTATCAAGTTTAAGATCTACTTCTTCTAAAACTTTTTTTCTCAAAATTCGAAAAAGTATTCCAATTTGATGAAAACAAATTCTTGAACAGCATCAAGGTTTCTTGAAGGTTTCTTGAAGTATGTTTTTAAAGTTCTTTTCACAAACAGTTCCATCGTTTATTTGTGTTGGGCAAAAAAAAAAAACATTTTTTTTTTACTTTTGCAAAAAAAAATATGTTTTATGCCCTTTGGAAATTAAAATATTATTTTTAACGAGTTAAGAAAATTTCACACAAGTTTCACTTTTTAACATTGAAAATATGAAGAATGGTTTCCAAGATATCATTGACTGAAAATTGAGGGTGTCAATTTGTGATTTTTTTAAATAGGCAAGGATGAACACTATTTTTAAAACACACACTAAAAAAAATCAAAAAACATTTTTAGAAAATTAATAATATTTTCATGTGTTTTTTTTTTTTCAACATGAGTTTGTGTGCTTTTCGAGATGCTTTCCAAAAAACACTGTTCAAAAAATCATTGTGTTGCTAAAAGCAAAATGTCCATCATACCCTAAAGCTCAAAAGTTGTCAATTTTTGTCTACTAAAAAATATCAATAATAAAAAAATATCGATAATTATATTAAAATTTTACAAAATCGATATTTTTGTGACAGAAAATTATTGCAAAATGCAATTATAATCTACAACATTACCCCAGATACCAAATCGATCAAAGACAGCAACCCCAAAATTTGTATGAAGAAACTATGCAAAATTGCAAAATGCAAAATTTGAACATGAGGAATCGAAAGCCAAAGTTTCATAGAAATAAAATAATACATAAATTAAAATCAGGAATTTTTTTTTTGCAAAATCTTGTTGTAAACAAAGCCTAAGCGGCCTGTATCGGTGATTGATCAATTTTCGAATTGTATATTTTTTAAATACTTTGAATTGTTCGTCTGCACGTCTTTTAGGTGTTTTTTATATTATATATTTTATCAGAAGGAATGGCACACATTTATTATTTTTTTATGTTCTTATGAAATTAAGAATGTTCAAACATGGTTTTACTTGTGAATTTAGTAACAAATATAATATTTTATATGATTGAAAAATGCATATAAAATGCTACATGAAACATGTTGTGAGGTTAAACTTTCATTAAATTTAGTTGAGGGTATTAAAACCAGAAAGAAAACTTCAGATTTTATTGGAATATGTTCAGAGCCAATTAAATAAACTTAGTAAGTTTGATTGTACCAAACCATGTCCAGTCCACGGTACTCTTCTTTGCAGAATTTCCATTCATCTTCCGTTTCCAGTCGCCGTCGTCCCGCACACACAACCAAACCTGATCCCAATACATACAATCGACTTAATCCAAGGCATTATCCTTACTCCATTCCTCACTATTCACTCTCACTCTCCCCACACATCCTTCCCGAAGACGAATCCGATTCCTTCCGGTGCTTCCTTCGGCTACCACAAGCGCACGTTCGCGTTGTCTCGGCAAAACCACGTGTAAACGTTTCCACCAACCCCCATTTCCTTTTCCTTCAGTCACATCCGTAATAAAAGTAATCCTTTTCCACCCATTGCTGGCCGTGAGGACGAAGAAAAACCAACACCACCAAGGCGCGCGACTCCTGCCGGCAAACTCTTTATCATCATCGTCCTGCTGAGGAACGTGGCGCGAATTCGTCCTCGCACACACACCCACACGTGCACCGTCGTTGTCCTCATCAACGTCGTCCTTTCAGCTTTGGGTTTTGCCTGTGTGTGCAATGACAACAATCCGTCGTGGTTTCTTCGTGTTAATCATACACCCTCGCGATATCGTGTTCTCTTCACATTGTTTCGAGCGGTGTCGGGACTAACATTTCAAAAGGACTCATCGTTTTTCGAATTTCACAAACAAGCTTTGTTTTCAAAATTTCGATGCACCCTCACAAAAAGTGAATCTCAAAAACGCTCATCCTGCTTCTCAGGATGAAAGGATGACGATGACATCCGTCCTTTGGCGACGACGACGAGGATTACCCTTCTGCGTATCATTCCCCCAGCCCTTATCCCCGCAGATACAACACGAAGCGCGGCAGCGGCTGAAGATTTATTGTTAGTAAATCCACATCCACCCACTCTTGCCGAGGAGGGGGGAGGAAGGGGTGCCAGGATATCGGATGCCGACGCGAAAGGATTCAGATTTGCAGGGTTGAGAGGAGGACTTGGCCTCTTGAAGAGATTCCGTGTTTTTTTGGCATTGAGCAGAGGCGTATCAAAATAGTAGTTTATGCAACAAGTTGCAAAAAGAGGATTTTTTCAGCACGAGTGCTGAAAAAATCAAGTTTTGCAACGAGTTCCATACAACATTTTTTGCAATTCCGAAAAACACCCATTGAGTGAAATTTTAAGTCAAATTTTCATGTATTTTGTCAATAAATCGTTTAAATCAAATTTTTTTGAAAAGGCGTCATCCATAAAGTACGTACGCTCTTAGGGGGGGAGGGGGGGTTACCATATGTGTGACAAGATGTGACGAAGGGGGGAGAGGGGGTTTGCGAGACTGTGACGTCACACTAAGTTTTTTTATGAATGCATAATATTAATTCGAATTTTGTACAATTAAATGTGAAGTTCGTTTCCTCAATTTTTTGATTACTATAATTTTTACTATTACTATTAAGCATCACATTATAATTGATAATATAGTCAAAACTCTATTTTTTATTCAGCTTGAACTTTAATATTTTCCAATTTCTGGCTTGACACAAACAAATGCTTTGAAATCAGGGTGTTCATAAGAAAGCTGCTACAAATGGTTTGAACTTTTAAGATGCAAAGCTGTGAAAAACATGTTTTCATGATTTTTTTTAAACTTGAAAGTTATGCCAGGTCTTCTAATTTCTATGGGGTAAAAATCTGCTTTTTCATATCGCTTTGTTAATTCTTAAAAAAAATATTTGCGTGTATTTTATTAGACAACCTACTATTTTTTTAATATTATATTAAAATTGGCAAAATACCAAAATTATGTGAGTTAAAAGAAATAAAATAAAAATAAATACTGCAAAAAATCCCATCGAAAACAAGGGGGGGGGGGGTCTGGCAAAATATAACGTTCTTTTTGTGGGGGGGGTTTGACCTTGCGTGACAAAGTGTGACCTAGGGGGAGAGGGGGCGTTTATTTTGGCCGATTTTTACGTGACATACTTTATGGATGACGCCAAAGTGTTACTTTTCGAAACAAGTGCTGAAAAGTTCAACTTTTCAGCACCCATTTCAGTGCTGAAAAGTAGAACTTTTCAGCATTTATTTTAAAAAGTGTTGCTATTCGATTCTGTTATTTTTGGTGCAGAAAAGTAGGCTATTTTGTCGTTCAAGAATGACAGGAAAAGTAAGTAGTTTCACGACGGAATTGCAAAAACATTTGTTTCATAATAGCAAATCTGATATATAATTTATCGCGATTTTACGAAAAACATTTTTGAAAAAGTTGGAAGTCGTTGATCATGACCATTAAATGTCACCCGTGCGACACACACGACGAAAAAATGAGAATAAAAAAAAAAAGCAACTGTATATAACCTATATACATCAACATTTTTGTATTTGTCTACTCTACAACTTTGTAGAACTTTGCTACACTCTAAAAAATTACCCTGCAAAGATAGAAAAAACACTAAATATTGTTATGAAAATTGTTGTTCTAAATGAAAAAATACCCTTTAGAATTATTGCATATTCGAAAAGTACATAAAATTTCTCATAAATTTACATGTGCCAAAATTGTTTACAGTTGAGTAACGAAAAATGGCAGAGTTTTTTAAACTTTTTTTTTTTACTTTTTCCAAGAAAAATGCGTTTTTTCTTAATTCTGAGTACGCTATCAAATCGAGCGTCCAATTTTACATAAATGTTCATTTGACACCAAATTTCCAAACCATCACAATTTTAGATTGAAAATAACGTCTCTTTTGCATGTTCAAAAATAGAGGGAGTTGTGCCGCCCCTCCGAGCGAATATCGAAGAATGGAGCTCGGATTCGTGATCAGGGTCAAAAATTACCCCTTAAGACAAAGTTTCACACCAATCGAAAAGGGGTCGGGGCAACTTTTTCCAATTTCAATTCTAGCCGTTTTTTGTACTATTTTCGAAATTTTTAACCACGCCTTGGTCAATTGTTCATGCAAAAAAAAAACTTTTTAATATGAAACGTGGACAATCGCTAAGTTTGACTTCGATTCCGAATGCTGATCCGTTAGAGATGGAGCAATTCAAATTTTGATAACAAAGGGGCAAAGCAATACACAAAAATTACTGCATAAGTAGTGTTACCAGATGGTGCTCGTGAAAATAGAGTACAAATTTTCAAAATGATTAAAATACCATAAATGGAGTGCATTTGAATATAAACCAAAAATATTTGCTAAAATGTATTTCTAAATACATGGCAACGTAAACAAGTGCTGCAATTAATGGATTGTTTTAATAAATGGTAAATATTAGAAAGCCACAGTGGTTATAATTATAATTATTGAAAAAATCATATCCCATATTTTTGAACATTTTTCAAAAACAACATAATGGTTTTGCAATGCAGGGATTATAAACGCATTTTTTACAAAGGAAATTTATGAAATTAATCTGACTTATTCATAATCTAAAATACACAAAAATACCTTAGCTATTTTACGAAATGTTTTTTTCGTAAATCTGATATTTTAATTTTTCTTTTCGAACATTAAAAACAAAACACTGTATTGAAAAAAGTCAATTAATGAAATCTTGAATTTATTCAAGTGAATAAACGTTTATAGTTCAAAAGCCATAATATTTTTTTTTCGTTCTCGAATTCATAAAAACAGTTAATGATTTTGGGAATTGATTCATTTTTCGTGTAAGTTATAAAAATTAAATAAAGATCAATCATATCGTTTTACTTTTAAATTAGGATTGGGATAAGAATAATGGATCGAATAAAAAGAAAGCTTTATAGCTGTCGGCCACTATTGCTAGTACCAACCACTAGTGTCTTCCTTTTATCTATGCTTCTAAGTGTATCAACCTCCATAAAAATTCTCAATAGAAATCAATTGTATATGAAAAATTGATGTGAAATGAACTTTAAAAAAATTCAAATGACATTTTCTGCGTTCGTTTTTAGTTTCAAAAAAATCAGGAAAAAAATCTATAAAAGATTTTTTTGCCCAAAAAGTTTATTTTCGAATTTAAATTCATGTCAATCGAAATATTTGAAATTATGAGGAACAGCTTTAATGTTGCATATATAGAGTTTTTCCCGGGATTTATACTTAAAAAATATTTCCCGTTTCCTGGGGATTACCCAAATTCAAGGGGAAGTATAATTTTTTTAACTTGTTAGTACAATGTCTTGAATTTAAAAAAAAATGCAATGAACTTTACTTGATAATACTTAATTCAATTAACTTTTTCATTGAACAAACAAGTTTATCTAAAAATTTCACCCCAAGATTTAATTCAAATGATGTCAATGTCTGAAGCATTAAATATTGCGAATAGCTCTTGCTTATTTGTTGTGAAATAGAAATAACAATGTTATTATGGAATGTAACAAACTATCACATTTTTGGTGAGCTTTTAAAGAATATTTGCCGTTGTATAATTTCAAAAAAGGTATGTTTTAACCCTAAATTTCCAAAAACACAATACAACAAAAATCTCAGTTCAAAAAAGTGTTTAAGTGAATCTAAATAACACTGATCACAGATGAAAATTTAGATGCAATTTGGTGGTTGTAGAGAATGGATTCAATTTACTCACTCTAACACTAAATACAAAAACAATTTTATTTTTTTCAAAATGAATCTGGGACATCTTCTTATTTTTGTACAACTCTATGTACATTTCATAAAATTTGTGTGTGTGTTTTTTTAAAACGCAGCCAAGACTCCAATTCATCCTCACACTTATTTCGACCATTATAATTTCTTTCCTATAGAATTTTGTTTTAAAATATTAATCAGAACCAAGATCAGAAAAACTTCCAAAAAATATCAAATTTTCCAAAATTTGTTGAAAAATTCCCGTTCTCCAGGATGTTTGTAACCCCGGGAAATTGGACGATCCAATTTGTTGATAAAGTTATTCAAAACAATCTTTGTTCTCAAATTTTCTAATGGTGAAACGTGAAAAGATAAAGGGGAAAGTGGGGCAAGTGTAACAAGCTAAGGAAATGCACGTTATAACCCACTAAAACGTTAAAAAATCAGTCGGATTTTTGTATAATCATCTTATTCCAGGTCTTGACTAAGACTTTGATAGAACAAGTTTTTAAAAAATGCTGTTTTTTAATGTAAAAAAATTATTTTTTTTAAAATTTTTGATTTTCCGTTCGTTCTAATCAATTAGTGGGGCAAGACGAACAACCCGTTGGGGCAAGAGGAACAATACATGAAATAACATGTTAATTTGCTAACTATTGTACTGTTATTACTTAGATACATCAGATTAGAATGTATTTGAAACGTTTCTTTCATTTTTAGATTAAATAATAATAGTTTACTAAAAAAAATTATCGTTTTTACGAAAAAAAAGTTATTACTTAGATGATAAATAGTAAATTTTCATAATATCGCTATATTTTGAATGGACAATTTTTTTAACAATTGTTTATCAGTTTTTATGTACTTTTATGTATTTTTTCCCAATAAAATATGTTGTTGCAGCAATTCGTATTTTTTCCATACTAAAAATTTATTTGGTACACTTGCCCCACCTTAACAAGATTTTTTAAAAGCTCTCAACAAAAATAACCAAGAGTTAAATCATACTTTATAATAGCTGCAAGTCATTGGTAGGGACACTACTGAACTAGGAAAAAAAGGATTTTGATAAAATGAGCCTTAAAATAAACCCTAAGCCTTATTTTGTACTTTACAAATATTATAAGAAAACAAAGGTTTTGAAAAAATCTTCATTAAATCTTATGCCCCGTGGCGTTTACGTCGTTTTGGCGGTTATGGGTTAGTAGAATCAGCTAATTGCATTGCTAGCAACAATTTCTCATACTGGAAATAATCAAAATTGCAAAAATTACGGCCGTACGAACGATTGTTCCTCTTGCCCCATATGGTCGTCTTGCCCCACCTTCCCCTAATCGAATTGTTTTTTCCAAACCCGCCACCACTGTCCTCCAAAGGAAATCCGCACCGGATCCGGGAGGCAAACTACCGGGGGTAACCCATTTGCCATACCTTACTGAACATACCCTCTTCCGCTCCATTCTTCTTCTTCCACCAGCATTATCCGCCATCACGAATCCTTCGCGAATTCAAATCCACCGGAATATAAAGCCTCCCCCTCCAACCTTCCCAATCCCACTTTTAGTTCAGCGTTGTTCGTGGCCAACCCCACCGAAAGTGGCCCCGTGTCCTCTCGTTCTCGGTGCTTCGAAAAAGATTCGCCCCGGCCAAACGAAAGCGAACGAAATAATGCTTTATCCTTTTATCTGGATTTGCTCTAATCCCATCAAGGCCCCGGGGAGTGAGAGAGTGAACCGATGCCGAGAGTTTGGCCAAGGGGTTTATTTGGGTGAATCGGTGAGTGTGTGTGTGAGTTTGTGCATCAAGGTTTTTGGTTTTGGTGACGCAACAGGAACCGGTGAGGGAGGTGGGAGGGGACGGGATGTGCATAAGCCGCTGAACCAGATCTAGAAAGGGGGAAATCTGTGGATGTCTCAGGGAAATTTAGTTGATTTTGTTTGTGATTTTTGTTCATTTTGCATTTTTTAAACAAAACAATAACAAATTTACATTTTTAATTAAAATCTCCACATTAAGAATTTGTAAAATTTTGGACTTTTTTCGAACACAACATCAAATAAAATTGTTATAAACTTCGTTTTTAAACAAAAAAATTAAACTATGTTTTTAAGTTAAAAACACATGCCATTTAAATCTAACATATAAAAAAAAGTTTTTAAGTTGTTTTACAAAGAACTGCTGATCTGCTCTCCACGGTCCCAGAAGCAAAGGATCAGCGAGGGAGAGAGAGGAGGCACTCCGGAGCGGACAGGAAGATAGAATTAGGGATAAAGGATTTATATTATTTTCATCCGTGGTGTGTGGATATATTCCATTCCGTTTATCTTTCCTCTTAGGGGTTGCACACACTCTAGCTGGCTGGCTGGGTTGCCTATCCTATGATGCTGTGCTATGTTCGTGCTCGTGCTAGGGCCTAGCTAGAGATTCAGACTAGGTCGTCGTCGTGTTCGCTGCTGCTGCTGCTGTGTTGTGGTGGTATGAACGGACAGAGATAGCGAATGCCAGCGAACATAATAAAGCCGGCAGCGCGCTGAGTTTAGGTTGAGGTGATTATGGGGTGGGAGAGGGAAATAGAAAGCACGAGCGACCGTCGTCGTCGTCGTCGAGCCGGGATTTGTGAATCAGGGGATTTACGTGACCCGCGTGGTGGGATGTAACGATAGTCTTATTGTGTGACAATTTGTGGCCATTTTTTATGCATAAACAGTAATCAACAAAAGTAATCAACAAAAGCAAAAAATCACCATATTGAAACATTCCCCAACATTCTTGTCAATATTTTGATTACTTTAAAGTATGTATAAAGTATAAAGTATGAATAAAATTTAACACTCGGGAAAACAAAAAAGTTTATATTATCAAATATTGTTAAAATTCAGCTCGCTTTAAAATCAAGTGAATATTTATTATTTGCACTAGAAAGTGGCTTAATTTGTATATAAATGAATTTTTGAACATTTTTTTCGAAATTATATTTTTTTTCATGAAAAGTTGCTGAAAATCGATTGATTTTTGTACAAATCCATAAGATTATCATAAGATTTATCTGTCTTCAAAGACCCTTAATTACATGTTTGATTTACCAGATTTCTAGCTTTCTTCGAAAATACCGAAAATCAAAGCTGGAAGAGCCATTGGATAAATATTTTTTTGTACAACTTTTCATGAAAATACAGCAACACATTGTCCGGGTACAAATTTGAGCATTTAACAAAACAAAAAGAAAATGTTTTCAATGTTTTTTTTTTGAACTTGTTCTATAAACTATAATATGAATAAATAATGCTATGAACCAATGGATAAAAAAATAAATAATGCTTAAATTTATATCCAGGTTGTTATGTTGTTGTTCTATCATGATCGTTGTAAAAAAAAGTGAACACAGACAATTCTTCCCGGAATAGAGCCTTTATTTCATTATGCCAAATATCAGACTGAAAGAGTGTTTTATTTTTATATTTTTGGAATCAATCATAGCTTACTTTTTTATTTATCGATATTATATAATATGATAAATTGAAAAAAAGCTTACAGAATTAATTCCAACCTAAACATTATTTAAATTAAATCTTTTGTTTCTATCTTAATGTATTTGTTTATCCTCGAATAAAAAAGCGAATGCAGAAAAAAGATCAAAAAATTTGCATCATTCTGAGTGAATAAAGTAATCATATAAAATATTTAATATCTATATCAACTGAAAACTAAGTATTAAAAATTGAAATATGTTTGTATTTATAAAACACAGTCAAACGACTGGGAAAATAATTACAAAAAATAAAAACGTCAAAATTTTATTTTTTGCTAAAAAAGTTTTTCAAAATGCATTTTTACCAGTCAAGTTTTGTCACAATAATTAGTTTCCAAAATATCTAAGTATTGCTGAAATAATTTTTTTTATTTTACCTTAGAGAGCATCGAATTTTCACAAAAAAAAACCAATTATTGTCAAACAAGCTCTAACATATTTAAAAGATTTGGTTATCAATGCAGGAAAATGTGATTTAAATTGTTTTAAGCTAATTGCATCTTCCATTGAAACTTTGAAGTTTTTTTTATTTCAAAATTGTGTCCTATTTTTGGGACGATTTTGACGAGGGGTGGCATAAACTTTGAAAAATACTTGCAACGGCCTTACTGTTGTTAAATTTATATTTCACCCACCTTTTTTTGTCTTTAAAAAATATATAATATATGTTATGACATTTTTTTTTGATGAAAATGTAAACAATATCTTTTGACACAAATTGTGACACTTTTTAAACTTCATTTATTTTTAAACAAATAAAGATCATTGGTTTTTTTTCTATTTCTTGATTCTTTTTAACCAGTTTAACTATAATTTAAGGGAAAATGGGTGCTCAATCATCTGAAATTTTTTTTGGATGGAATGCTTGATCTCCACTTCTACCATAATCAAAATAAAACAAAACTTTGAAAAATAAGAAAAAAACGAATTAAATTTTTCCTTAATAATGCTTTGGAGTTAATTAAATTTTCAAAAATAAATTTTTGCTTGGAAATTCTTAAATTTCTATTTTTCGTAATAGGGCTGTTACATTTTATTTTAAATTTGTGTGTTTCTATGTCTATTTCCGATAACTTTTTTTTTTTTTTTAGGAATAATTGTTTTTTCGTACCCTGATTTTTTAGGGAGTTTAGATTTGATATCTCGATAAAATTATTCTGAGTTCGGTATCGCAAATGGTCTTCAAAAGAAGTTTGGATAATCAAATCATAATATTTTTTTCTTATTTCTAAATTAAAATTGAGCAATCCTACTGTTAACGCACATCGTAGCGGATGTGGTCCTGTGTGTTGGGGGTGAAACTTTGTGATCCGGGTAAGCTAATTGAAACTCGCGAATACTTCGGGAAGACTTTATTGCACAAAAGGGGTACAATTCTTGGGCGATTTATTTAGTCTACTTATCTTGCCCCTGAGGAGGGGTGACTGTCCCGGTCGACCATCTGGTCAGAAGTGTTTTTGTGGGAAGTGTCTAGTCTAGTTCTAGCTGGTCAAGTTAAATGCGACCGGGAAGTCTACAAACTTTACAAAGACAAACCTATTCGTGTCCTGAAACGACTACAAACATTGAACATAAAGGTACACGAAGGGCTGCTGAGATTGTGTGTGTGGGGTTACATAATCTACAGTGTTGTCTGGAAGTGTTTTTCTACTAATCGTCAAATTTGGTTAACTGGGCGTTAACATATATGTTAACGCCTAGTTAACCAAATTTGACGATTAGTAGAAAAACACTTCCAGACAACACTGTAGATTATGTTACACCACACACACAATCTCAGTAGCCCTTCGTGTACCTTTATGTTCAATGTTTGTAGTCGTTTCAGGACACGAATAGGTTTGTCTTTGTAAAGTTTGTAGACTTCCCGGTCGCAAAGCACTTGACCACTAGGAACTAGACCAGATCTCAACCACAAAATACTTCTGACCAGATGGTCGACCGGGACAGTCACCCCTCCTCAGGGGCCAGTTAAGTAGACTCAATAAATACCCAAGAATTGTACCCCTTTGTGCAATAAAGTCTTCTCGAAGTTATCGCGCGTTTTCACTTACCGGATCACAAAGTTCTCCCCCCGACACACAGGACCACATCCGCTACGATGTGCGTTAACACCTACTTTTGTCAATATTTTTAAATAATTGAAAAATACTCCTTTACCTGTCATTTGAAATTGACGAAATTGCCTACATATCATTACCAATAATAAAAACTCATTTGTTGTTAGGATATCATCATTTTTCAAATCATTATCATAAATTATATTTCCGACTTATAAAACAATAATTATTTCCACCCCTATTTACCCTCACAACTTCCCACCACTCGGGTTATCCTTTATCCCTAATCCATATCCTCGCCATCGCAGCGCACCATCACTCGATCCGCGCGCGTGTGGTGATGCTTGCCTCTGCCTGTTCGTCGTCGCCGCTCGCTCCTCACTCTTTGTTTGTGTTTCCTCGGCGTCGCACGTTCTTCGTCCGTCGGCTGCTGCTCAGCTCGTCGGTCGTCAGTGGCGCGCAACAACAACACTCACTCACCTAGCGCGCCGGCAGTGCTTCAGTGTTGTTTTGTTGTTGTTTAGGGAAAGTGCTCGTGAGTGCGTGGTGCGAACAGTTTTTCGAGTTTGATAAGAGGTGAAATTTTTCGGAAAAGTTTAGACTGTTTAAAATCGCGCGTGAAATTTAAGTGTTTTGGAGATTGTTGATGGTTTTGGAGAATTACTAACAAGTGCCACGTGCGCGCGCCAAACGATGGAGGTGGAATCGGAGAAGACTGTCCCAGCAAAGGAGCAAGTGTTGCAAGAGAATGAACAACAGTCGAAGCAGAATGGTGCGCGGGAAGAACCGCAACGACAACACCATCAACAACATCGATCACGGTCGAACCGTCACTCGCTCTGCTCAACTTCCGCATCCGATGACGATGACGATAAAGACGACGCGAGCGTTTCCGAGCATAATCCAACGGAGGAGATTATTCAAGGTTAGGGATGCAGTTGATTGGTACTGAATGAGATGCAAGAGAGAGAATGAGAGTGAATGAGAGAGAGAGGGTGCTGCACGCACCCTCTCGAGGGGTGCCGCAATGCTTTCCCGACTTAATTAATAGTAAACGATAACAATTTATACAGTGCCTTCCCCCTTGTTGAGTTGTTTTCCCTCTTCGACGAAGGGGACTCATTAGAAAGAAATTAAAGTGAGGGGTGTGCGTGCGATATTCATGAGGTATCAACATCAAAGAGGGTGGCAAAACATAAGATATCACGAAGAAAATCACAGATAAATAATACTTAAAATTGTGATTTATCGTACCCCAATTAGAAGAATTTTTAGTGACACGGTTTTCTTAAGGAGCAGCATTTTTGCGGCAAGCCGATGATTTATGTCTGTTTATTTATCCAGAGAGGACGGGGAAGGGGCAAAGGTGCTGGATTGGGCTAGAAAGTTTCTGCGAAAGGTCCTCGCACCCGCAAAAGGGGTTTTCGGAAGAAAATCCTTTCCTTATTCCAATCCCTTCCATGGCTTAGCGACGATGGTGGGGGTGGGAAGGAAAGGGCCAGGGTGAAACAGGCTGGATCAGTTGCTTAACCCTCGGGGGACGGTTAGTTTTGATAACGTTTGAGAAATTTATTGAGTTTTCATCAATATTATCAATAACTTCTTCAAACTTTTCAGCGGTTATCTGATTTTCAAACATCTGAAAAAGTTCACAGGAATGTGAAAAACATTAAAACCAGAGTAATTCTCTATGTTTTTGCCAATCAATTGTTTTTTTTTTTTTGTATGAATTTCATATCCTTTTGTCAACCATTCTTCATATAGTTCATACCATTTGTCGGGCTGCTCATACAAAATAAGCATTCCATAAAATTTATAATTTAAAATTTAAAACGTGAAGGTGGGTCTACGAGGTCAAACTAATAAGTTCATTTTTCGAGTGATTTTATAGCCTTTCCTCAGTAAGGTGAGGAAGGCAAAACGTTACTTAATCCACCTTTAGGTGGTTGGTGTCTTCCTCGCATTCATGAAATGAATACACTACACAGCCTCAAAAAGTGTATAAATAACACTTATTTTTTATCAAAATATCTGAGATCCGGCCTCAAAAAAGTGTATTAAAAAAACTAAAGTACTTATAACTTTTGATGGGGTTGTCAGATCTTCAATCTTTTGGGCTTGTTGGAAAGGTATCCGGACAACTTTGTCATCAAAATATTTAAGATCCGGCCTCAAAAAAGTGTATAAATAGTGCTCATAACTTTTGATGGAGTTGTCAGATCTTCAATTTTTTGAACGCGTTGGAATGGTCTTTCAAATACCTTTCTAACAATATATAGCATGAGGGGTTTTATTACAAAAACCACCCTTTGGAGTGATTTTATATTTCGATTTTTCGAGTGATTTTATAGCCTTTTCTCATTGAGGTGAGGAAGGCCAAAATTCTAGAAAAATATTTTTTTAAACTATGTTAACTTTCTTCAATTTTTTTTTCATTCTAATATTTGATTGACCGGACAGATGGTTGCTGAACTAATTTATAGCTATTCTCGGGAATTTTTCAAAGTTGAAAATTCAACTTTTGTGAAAATTTTTGCTCTTTTCATCAGAAATATTTGCCATTTATTAAATAGAGCCTCACATTTCAAAAGGGCTAAATACACTTATTTAGACTTTTATAAATGTCAGAATCGATTCAGAAAATTTTACTTTAGTTTTTCTTTAACGTTGTACATGCAACTAAAAGTTTCCGAGAGGTATCGTCATTGTATAAAATGGGTCTAATTGGTTGGCACTGAGAAAAAATTACGTTTCACAAAATTTCAAATAAAATCGGAAATCCGATCAACAAAGAATTAAAAAATTGAGAAAAAAGTTTTCAAAGCTTAAAAATTACTGTTCACTTTAACATAATTTCATAATTTTACCATCAAACATAGCTTTTGAAATGGTCTACAAATTTTCCTCATTTCATATTTTTGACCAAATTTAAATTAAAATTAAGATTATTGTCATTGGAAAGATCAGAAAATTTCATGTTGAACGTTAAAAATCGGACCAATAGTTTTCGATATATCGTAGCTTTCCTTCATCAAGTATTTAAAAAAATAAAAATGTTTAAATTTCCGAAAATAATGACCTTAACTCTAATTTTAAAGCGATGCACTTTATTAAAAAATTCGGTAAAAAAAATTCGGTATTTTTTCCTTTTTTGGAAAGCAAATTTGATTGAGGTATCAAACAAATTTTGTTGACCGCATCTAGGACATTTTTCAAAACCCACATTTAGTCGGAAATTCATATCTCTAAAACCAGATTTCGCACCACCATGCACTTGGCTCAAAATATGTTTTTAATCATTCAAATCAAAAATTAAATTCTAAAAGTTTGAAAATCAAACGATGTTCTGAAAAATAAATAACCAAATTTTTGTTTCAAATCTTGAGTATAATTGAAAACCAAAATCCAAAAAAATATATGAATCATTTGATTCTGACAATTTTATTAGCTTAAAAGCTGAGTTTTTTTCGTTTTCTAGTTTTTGTTCCGTTCAAACAATTTTGAAAGCATTTTGTAGCAATTTTTTATACTTAGATTTAGGGCGTCCTATTTTCCCGGGTTTTGAATTTCCCGGGAAACGGGAAAAATATTTTTTAAATCCCGGGAATTCCCGGGATCCCGGGAAATTTTTGAAACAGTCATAAAATCTATGTTTTCATTATATTTGTTATGTTTTTCAAGCTTAAAATCATAGAATTAGCACAATACTATCAATTGATGATAGTCTACACTTCAATCTTAACACGGTTAAAAGTTTTCAAATAGCTGAAAAGATTTTTTTGTTCTTTCTTGTGCTTTGAATTTTAGATGCACCTCAAATTCTAATCCAATGTGATTCAAATTATTAGGTCTCTTATAAATATTTATTTTAATTTTTTATATGACATGACTAGAAAAAAATTAAAAATTTCTTGAAAAAAAAACAAAACAAAAATCAACCAATAAAATAATACCAGTCCATGTGAAATTTTAGATTTGACATGTTTTATTAAAACATATTTTACAAATCAAGAGTTGTTTTTATAGGACCTATAAGCTACACATGGGGCGAATTGGGACAGCTGTTTTAGCCAAGTTCTTTCACTACATTTAGATATTTTCAATTGATTTCGTTCAGAACAGATACAGATCAACTAAATTTGTGCATCGATTTTTTAATTTGAAACTTTTGAATGCTTTAAAATCTGCTGTCCCTATTCAAACTGTAGTCGCGGTTCGCCCCAGTTGACGGTATCGTGTTTCATATGTTAATAGGACCTTTAAAAAAAATCTTGAAATTATCTCTTAGTCACTACCGCCAACTGGTGAAAATCAAAACAACAGACTGAATATGTTTAAGAGATTTTAGAGCAATAAATTTGGTAATCGGTGTAGTAATTATTTTGTTCTGTTCCTGTTTTAACCAAAATCAATCCAAAAAATAGCTTTAACAGCTGTCTTAATTTGATACATTGCCACAGATGCCGACGTTTGATAAAAAATAATTAAATATTATTAATTTTTTTTTGGACTTAAAATTATAAATATAATACCTAGCCTTTTCAAAAATATATAAAATTCAATAGAAAATATTTAAAGCGATAGGCATTTTGTGAATCTGTTAACTAAAATTTTAACAATTTAAAAATTTTCTTTAATGCTTTAAAATTCCTTTCTATTTCCACAACCAAATCTGAGTTTCAAAAAAAAAATCAATTTCGGGAATTCCCGGGACAAAATATAATAAATCCCGGGATTCGGGAATTCCTGGTTTTGGAAAAATCCCGGGATTTTTGTCCCGGGAATTCCCGAGATAGACGCACTTCTTAGATTTAAAATATTGTTTTCATGCATGAATTATTTGATTTTTAGAAGCTTTTTGAACTCATGTTTTTTTTTTTTTTTTGTTAGAAGGTTGTTTCTTAACTGATTACTGCAAACCAGCTGGGTATATTTGAGTATATTAAAATTTCAATACATCTTACGCAAAAAATGTTTGCAACAACCTTTTTCAAAAAAAAAAAATCACGAGATTTGGCTGCATACTTTGGAAAATAAACATAACTTTTCATGATTTTTTTTATTTTAATCATTCTTTTTATTGTGAAGAAACAGTCTTTTTCCAATAGCCAATAAAATCGAAGAAATGGAAAGAAACACTCGACACAATTCCAACAAGTTTTGACCATATTTTAAATTAGCATATTATAGGATCAATAAATAAGATTAAAGCAGTGTTTTTTTTCAGAAAAAGTAAGATTAGTTTTTAATTACCATATTTGAATATATTTTAATTTAGAAGAAATCTTTCAATAGAGGCTTAACATTTCAAATGCATTAGATGTAGAATCAGTTGGTGTGAGATTTTAGTTGAATCATTGCGGGAGATTAAATATGTTGCTTGGCAGGATCAATTTATGAAAAGCTTAATGTTTTAAGATAACTTAATTAAACTACAATTTAATTTCGTGAATTTGTCTAAAACAACAATCCCACCATGGTCAGGGTTAAGTCTAGCCTCCGTCGTCTTCCGGGTGGGGAGCCGTCTCCAACGCTTGGTGGCGGAGGCAAGAAATCCTTTGCCAAGGAAAGGACGAAAACTGGCGAAAGAAAAATCCTTAAGAAGCTTTATCTCTATCCTAACACAGATTCCTCCAACCGAGGGCCAAGCCGATCCAACCTTTACTGCTGGTGTCCCTCCCTCCCCCTCTTCCCCCTCAAACCCACCACATTCACACATCGACACACACACACTCTCGCTCGCAAAACTCTTAAGCTTATCCTTCTTCACAATTCATACGAGAGCGCTCGCTGAGGAAGTGAACGACGACGCCACCGTCGAGGACGACGTATGGTGGCATCAGCAGCATTGTTATGCGCTCTCGAGCAAGACGAAGGATCAGAAACTTCCACCCACCGCCACCGACTAGCCCACCCATTAAACAATCCTCCCCCCTCCCCCTCGCACAATGGCATGCGGCCTGGGTGGGTGGGTGGCGGGGGTCGGTACTCGGAAGCGGGAAGATAAGATTAAGTCTGAAATTCTATAGAATTTATAGATTTTGGATTTAAGGAAAAGACGGAGAAATGGATTTTCTCCTTTCGGAGCACACTCATACACTTGGGGAGGTGGTTTGGGCTCATGTGGAAAAGTCTCTGTGAAATTGTGATACTTTCTGTTTTGAGTAATCGAGTTAATATTAGAATTGAAATGAAACGAATTCCAGATAAAAGACAGTTTTAAAAAAAAATTAGATTTTTTTGAGTAAGCATTTTCTGATTTTTTTTTCTATGTATTAAAAATAAATATTTATTTTATAACACTTCAGATTTCTTGGAGAACTTTAAAACCGATTTCATCTGAGCTATTGAGAGACTTCAACAGTGAATCCAGAACTCTGCCGAGCAACTCGTATGGATTTCCCCGTTATAAAATTTCAAAATCAATAAATTTAAATCCTTTCGTCCGCTTTCGAACATTCATTCTGCTCCTCCTCCTCCTCCCCGCTCCAACTCACACAATAGCCCGAAACGTGATCGAGTGAGTTCTAGTCCAAATCCATTGGCACTTCCTCACCTCAAACCCCTTCGGGAAGTTCTTCCCCCTCGAAGAACTGCCGTCTTAACCTCACTGTACGAAAACGGATTTCGTCCCCAAAAAAAGGAACAAGTTCATCGCGCGACTTGCCAGGACCTTCCTCAACTGGCTGACCGGCTAAGGGATGATAAAAGATTAAAAAACAAGCGAGTGCTGAACTTTCCCCTCACCCCCGGGGGATGAAAATCGACATAGAGAATGATAAAAAAATCTCCAACACAGGCAAAAAGCGGCCAAAAAGCCCAGAAAACTTTTAGAATTAGAGCCGAATCGTGTTTTATAAAAAAGGATTTATTTGAACCCTGAAACGGCAACGCCAGCAGCTGAAAACAAAAGTCCCGATGCTCGTCCCTAAATCCTGTTCGTTTCCGCTGCTGCCGGTGAAGAGTGAGAGTCTCGCGAGATTTGGACCTGGTGGACCTGGCCATCATCATGCACCGCACATGAATTAGGGATAACGCGGCGGCGAGCAGTTCGTGCTCAGGACTAGAGGGCCGCGCGCTCTCTATGTATGGCAGGAAGATTCTCACTGTGTATCTGTTTGTCGAGTTAAAGGAGGAAAGGAGAAAAATAAAAGTTGCACTTAATCCGAACGGTGTGGCGGGGTGAGTTGGGAAGGGGAAGGTATTTGGGAAATTGGAAAGAAACAGTGAGTACTTTAGCTTTGAAATTATGCATTGACCTTTTATATAAATTAATGCTTAAATAATTGAAAAATATATAACACTTATTGGAAATTGATAAGTATTGAAAATGAAAATTCTTGAAAACGGGCGCCTCAAACCCAGATTTATAGGTTCTACTATCAAAACTATCTAAACTTTTAAATTAAGTTTTAAAGAGGCCGTTTGAAAATTGAGAAAACAGAAATACATAGAATTGATGAAATGGGCATTTGAAACTCAGGTTCTTTTCCAGAAGATCAAATAAAAAAAGTTCCTATTTTTTCAACCAACAGAAAATGTTCAACGAAATTTATCAGATGGTAGCGGTGACATTTCGTATTAAATTTGGTGCTAGAATTAGTTGCTTGGTCTCTTTGTTATAAAATTTTTGATGGAGGAGGCAAAAAAGTAATAATATTTTTTTCGAAAAACGAATCAATTTGAAATGCTTTCCACTGCGTTAAGAATTATTTTTTGCATGTTTGAGTTAAGTGAAAATCTTTTGAATTTTGTTGAATTTTCTGTGTACAAGGCCGTAAAAAGTTTTTTTTTTCGCAGCTTTTAAATCTTATGTTTTTTTAAACTGCAGAATTCTAAATTGGTTTCTAAATCTGATCTCTGAGATTTGTAAGTGTAACAAATTTTGTAATGTTTTCTTTTTCTTTTTCGTTGAAGTTGCCTTAAACGGTCTCTAGTGTCCCTTGAAATGAAATTATAGTTAAGTCCAGATAAAAATTAGTATTTTTTTATAAAATGAAGTATTTTTCCCCTAATTGATGTAAATTGTTTCCTTTTTTTTGATAATTTCACAAAAAAGCTTTTTTTAAAATAAAAATAAAAAAATGTGTAAAATAGTTAAAATCTCTTAATGGCTTTACATTTTTCCACTTTCAAAATATTTTGCAATAATATTTTTTAATGAAATTTCCGTTCTTTTATTTAAAAATTCTTAAAAACCTCTAAAAGATGCTATCATTAATTTTTGATAATTAAGCTTTTCCAAAGCAATTTTCCCATCTCTCATTCAAAAATTAACTAGAAGAAGGGAAAATCTCTCAAACGATTTGCATTTTTCCCTTCTTTTTCAATTCGAATCTTAAGAAGGGATGTAGGTTTTGCTCTTATTTAAATATTTAGCAATTTTAAGTTTTTTGAGGCAATTTTCCCATCTTTTTGATATTCAACTTGAAGAAGAGAAAATTGCTTGAAAATGTACTCTTTAAACATTTTTGCATATTTATTCTTTGTAATTTTTTTTTGCAATTAAATTTTTTAATGCAATATTTTTTAAAAAGGGTAAATTGTATAGAACTTGATTGCAAAAAAATATATTTTTAAATAAAGGTTTCCCTACCTATACTCAAAAATGACGCAAATGTCAATTATTTAAATATTGGCAAAATGATAATCTGCAAAGAGATTTTACCTTTAAGGTTGAATTTTAAATAAAATAGGGAGAATTTTATAAACAGACTCAATTGTCAAATATATAAAAAAAATGTAAAATATTGAAAAAAGACAAAATTTACATCTTTTGAGAGATTTTGCTTTCTTTAAGTTTTTTTATAATAAATTAAGGGAAAATTGCTTTTTAGGCTGTTTTTTTTTAAAAAAAAGGAAATTCCATAAAAAACTGATTGCTGAATATTTAAAGGAGGCAAAACTAACATCACTTGTAAAGGTCGAATTTTTGATAATAATTAAGAGAAATTGTATAAAAAAATTGTTGCAAAATATTTAAAAAGGGAAAAAAATATAACTAATAGATTTTTCATTTTAAAATTAAAATTATTAATAAATGTATGAAAAATTGCATTAAAAAGTTTTTTTGAGAAATATAAAAAAAAGTTAAAAATGGCATCTTTTGGGAGATAATATTATAAAAATACAATTATGAACCCGTTATGCCAAATGGGATACACCCCTGAATATATATAAAAATGTATTCAGTAATTCCATTTAAAAGAGCATAAAACGAAAAAAAGATCTCAGATCGGTCTCAAAATAACCAAATTTTGGGTAATAAAAAAACGCAGCTTTTGGTAATCATATAAGCTTAGGGCATCGCTGAAATTTTAAAGTTATCGCAGTTTTAGTGAATAAGGTTGATTTTTCTCGTTTCCGTAATTTTACCTTTATGCGTCATTTTCCGATTTGAGTTCAAATTTTTACTCAAAAATATGAAAATACGAAGGTGCGAAAGCTTTTCTATTTTTTTTCAGTCAACTTTGGCCGAGGTATAAAATGGGTAAATATATTTGATTTGAAAACAAAGTTTGCTTTAATAAGCAAACAAAAATTAAAACAACTTCACCAATAACATATAAAATTTTGAAACAATGATGTAATATTTTTGTACCATGTAATTTTTTGAAACATTTTTGGAAAAATATTGAGAAAAAACTTCTTTAAATTTTATTAAAAGTTTTTGTCGCTTGACTCTGGACAAGGTCTGAAGAGGTAAAAAAATAAAAACTTCGAGTTTCAAGGCAAATTAAAAAAAAATTGACACAAAAAGCATCACAAAAGATTTTAAACATTGTTACAATTGTGCTTATACATTTTCAGCAATAAATATTTTTGCCCTTGACTTTTTGAAAATATTTTCATATGGAGGGGGATAAACAACAGTTTGAAATCAAATTGGCATTGACATAATGAAAAAAAAAAATTTTCGACCAAGGTACACTCCCTTAAAAAGTTTCAGTTATTTTCTCACTCACATGGTTTTTTTTTTCACTCCCTGAAGTGATTTTAATTATAAAATAAATCTTATTTCTTTCATGACAAATCATTTGACAGACTTATCATTTTCTCATTTATTGGTGAATTTAGTGTACTTTTTTATTGTTACTGTATTGCATAATGATGCTATGAGACGCGGGTTCGATTCCCGCCTTATCCACTGAGCTTCTATCGGATGGTGAAGTAAAACGTCGGTCCCGGTTTCTCCTGTCTCGTCAGAGGCGCTGGAGCAGAAATCCCACGTTAGAGGAAGGCCATGCCCCGGGGGGCGTAGTGCCAATAGTTTCGTTTTTAAGCCGGGACCGTGGTGTAGGGGTAAGTGTGATTGCCTCTCACCCAGTCGGCCTGGGTTCAATCCCAGACGGTCCCGGTGGCATTTTTCGAGACGAGATTTGTCTGATCACGCCTTCCGTCGGACAGGGAAGTAAATGTTGGCCCCGGACTAACCTAAAAAGGTTAGGTCGTTAGCTCAGTCCAGGTGTAGGAGTCGTCTCCCTGGGTCCTGCCTCGGTGGAGTCGCTGGTAGGCAGTTGGACTAATTATCCAAAGGTCGTCAGTTCGAATCCCGAGGTGGATGGAAGCTAAGGTGTAAAAAGAGGTTTGCAATTGTCTCAACAATCAAGCCTTCGGACACCTAGTTTCGAGTAGGAATCTCGCAATCGAGAACGCCAAGGCAATGCTGTAGAGCGAATAATTTGATTTGATTTTTTTTTTGTATTGCATAATTGTATTATGTTTTTCTGATTCTTTTTATTTGAACGTGTTGTAAATTTAGCTTGACATTTCAATCTTATATATTGATCTTTTGTTTGAATTGCTTGATTTTTTCAATTTAGATTTAAAAAAAATGACCAGCAACTGATGAAAATTTAAAAAAATGACTTGGATTGCTCGCTAAACTAGTTGTTGTTTAAATATGGTTTGATTATTGATTCATTGCAATGCTCTAGAGGTTAACTTTTCTACACTTCCCTCGCAAGCTGTTTGCAGGTCTGCCGCGAGATAAACTCAACTTTCGCCCTGCAACCACTACGCCTGTAACCGTTAGTTCCAAATAAACAGAGGAAAAAAACATCAACAACATAGAATAACTATCATAGCCCGAATCCGGAAACGACCTCCACCACCCCTCCCAGTTAGCTCTGAACCATAAAAATCCCAAATCCATCTGGGAACCAACGCTAACGCTAAAACATACGATTTTGATGGTCTTCGAAAAAAAAATCCTCAAACCAAATTCAAGCCATTTGACCACCCATATGTGAGCCCAGATCGATACGGTTTTCCTCCCCCAACCACCTGACCATCTCCCGCTCCACGTGTGCTCGTGAATGAATGACCAAAAGCGCGCGCAAAGTGCCATTTCGGTGCTGCGGCGCCTAATCCTAGGTAAAGCTTCATCGCTAATGCTCTAATTCCTAGTATGTGTTAATCCTTCGCTGCCGTTGCTGCCGCTGCTTTGCCACCTCTCTTAACTTTGTTGGGGCGGGAAATCCTACCCCCCAAAACTCCGAGCTTGGTTGTGATGGTTAATCCCCTGTCCCTACCTGGAAAAAGGGAATCCGTGCGGGTGGTGTAGTGGGTGGAAGGAGCGCCAACTGTTTTTGGGCGCGAAGTTTTCCCGCCAAAATGAAAGTGTAGGGGAAGCGAGGGAAAACAAGAGAAAAGCGAAACTCGAGGGAGCGAAATTTTCCAGTTGTGTGTGGTTGTGGGGGGGTGAGAGAAAGAGAGAATCCATATGTGCTCATTTTCCGGTGTGAAGCAGAATGGAGGAAGAGTGCGAGAGCGAGGAAAAGTGAGAGTGCTGAGCGACCTACGAATGGGATAAGGATAAATAACAGGTGGGGGATTGGATTTGTGTGCGTGTGGGTGTATGAGCAGCAGTAAAGGGGGTTTATCAAAACAGATGATTTCACGCGGTGGGGGTTTCGCTTGTAAACGACATCAAGTGGGTGATTATGTTAAGTCTGCACGTGCATGTTTTGCAATGCATATACTGCATAATTCTGGTGCTATTTTACACCTTGATGCAACAGTATCTGGGAGCTTAAATATGTTTTGAGATTTTTATTTATAATTTTTTAGTTAAAGCATTATTAGCATTATTTTCAACTGAAAACATGTAGCTCTAATCAATGTTATTAAAATAATATTTGGTTAAAAACATATCGTACTTCTGAATTGTGTTTAAAAAATTGAATTGCCTAAACTAAAAGCTAGTTCAAATGTTGTTAAAAATCAGATTTTAGTTCGAACGTTCTTAAACCTCAACTTGGCTATTCTCAAACATCACAGCGCTCTCAACTATCGAACTACTAGTATCTTAAGGTTTACATCTTGAAACAGATATTGACAACCCGTCCGCCCACACCACGTGAAGACCTACCACGTGTGCACCGTCCAAGGAGGAGCGCAGGTCACCGCAAAATGCTCACATCTGCATACGGAGATTTTCCTCAGCTCCACAGACCAGAACCGGAGACATCACCCGTTGACGACCCGACAAAGTGAAATTATAAAGATCTTCTTTTCGCATCTGGCCCCGGCTGTGAGCTGCTATAAAGTATTAAACGAATATATCATACTTAGCATCCCCGTTCGAGACGAAGAAGAACACGCAGAAGAAGGCAGACCTTAAGTCCACCTCAGGTGAGGTCAATTTGGATCTTGGCACTGTCGAAGACGACAACCGGCAAGCACACACTGTCTAAGATAATTTTCTCCCCCTTTTGTGTGTGTTTGGATGCCGTGCCGTTTTGTTCGTTTCTGGTGGGATTTGATTGAATCTTGTATAAATCTTATCTAGCCACCCTCTCGGTGGCAGACATCGATACCGACTTGTGAAACTGTCTTGACGGCGGCCAATTTCGGTCCTACTGCGCTGACCTGTCAGCATCTCTTTGCCGGGAAGACCGCTCTAAGACTGTTAGAAGCGCCCCCCTCAATAAAGATGCGAAGAAATGTCAGAACGAAGACACGTCCTCCTGGCACTGGGACTCTAAGAAATTCTAAGACCTTCCAAAAGACGTCGTCGTCGAAGAAAGCGGAGGATTTGAATAAAAAATTCGAACTTTGCTCGTCGGCAAAATGTGATTTTCCGGGGGGTGCTGAATCATTGATGGGGTCCACAAGATCTTCAGGAAGTCAGGAATCGAGCAGGAAAGAAACTCACAATGCAATCAGCCGTGAAATGCAGTCGAATGCGATTTGAGATTTTGTTTTGTGCAGTGCACATCATGGAAAGAAAGGAGCAACGCGTAATCTACTCTAATGAACTGGCAACAAATCTTGCCAATGAGATGTGCACGTGGTTGCAACAGCAGCAAGTCAGGGTTTGAAAATCAAGACAAACAGTTAGGGGAGGATTTCCGTAGGGAGATTGGTTGGAGGAAGTAAGACAGTATCATATTCACCCTAATCTTTGATCCTTCTAAATCTTTCTTACTGCGGAAGAATGAAATCTTTACTAAATGTATTTTTCTAGTTATGGAGAAGTCAAAGAAACCAAACAACAGTGTGTTGTATGAAGAAATGTGAATACACCAAAATACATTTTATAATGGAAAATTTCGGCATTTCTAATAATAGTTTTCGAGTTCAGAAAGTTCTTAAGAGCCAATTTGAATCAGGGTAATCTATAAATGACGTAATTTCAAAATCCCTCATATTATCGCCTCACATTCCCCAATGAGCAGGGCACGCTGGTGATTAACCCTGAACCAATGCTGGCTCAATTTTGGTCAAAGCATTTGCCAAACCACATTTAGCATGTAAATAAAATATTTTTCGAAAAGCTAATGGATATTTCTGTTCGATGATTTTGAACTGAAAAAGATATTGGAAATGGTAATTTGGCAACTTGCATTTATCCCAATCCCAAACCCATGCATGGTAAATCTGAAAAATTGTATTGAGAATATTCAAATAAAAAAAAATCCTCGTAAAGAAATATGTTATTAACAAATAAAATTTTCTCTGAATTCGATTTTGAGATATTCGTTTTTATCAATTCACAGAATCTCAAACAAAAAGAAGCAAAATCGTGAACAAACGTTCTATATATTGGAAACCACGAACAAAGTGTTCAATTTCCAAAGTACGGTTTCGAAAATACTTTCAATGGCATGATTTGGAAAAGATTGTCACTACCTAGACAAAGTTTTTTTCAAATACTCAAATTAACATATAATTTTGTATACAATATCATAAAACGTGTTTTAAATAAAAATAACTTAAATTTTAACAAAATAACGAATTTACAAAAACTAAAATTTTTATGATATGCAAAATGCACAACATTTTTTTTTTGTTAATTAACTGTACATCAAAAATTTATGAATTTGAAAAAAAAACTTGATAAAAATGATTATAAATGCAGACAAATGCAATTATTACAGATTTGAGCTGATTGCACTTTTTTTTTTTTATAATTTAGAAGTTTAGGAAAATTTAACCCCTGATTTTTCGAACCAATTTTGAATGGAGGGGGATTTTGTTAAAATTTGATTATTTACTTTAAAGTAAAAAAAACTCGGATCTTTTGAAAATGTTTAAAAGCTGCGTTTTTTTCATTGCCCATAATTTAAATAAAAAATAGATGATAAAAGAGGTATTTTAGAAAATTATAGAATCTTGAACATAAAAATCATCAATTGATAAATAATATACTTTAGTTTAATTTTTTTCAAAAACTTACAAAATCCTGCTCAAATTTTAAAGTTTTGTAGTGAAACACTATTAAAGATACCAACATTTCAAGTAATAACAATTAAGCTATTTAAAAAAATGCATTTTTGTGAAAATTTGATGACATTACTCTTGAAAATTGTAATCGAATGAAAATTAATAATAAAATTTAAATTTGAAATATGAAAAAGTCTGAAAGTTTAGATTGATTTAGTCATCTACAGTTATTTGACACTCGTTTCTTGTCAGTTTATTATTTTCAAGATTTTCAAGAAAAGTTCGTATTTCAAAAATATATTTCGCTTCTAACTTTTTTAACTCACTTATAAATGTATCCGATGATTACGGCAAAATTGTTTTTCTAGGGTTTTCTTATTTCATGAATTTAAATTGCTAAATTTGTAAAATGTTTTCTTATATATGAGCAATTCTCTCAGATTTCGGTCATTCGATTTTTTAAATCGTATTTTTTAATCCGGCTGAAACTTTGTTGGTGCCTTCGGTATGCCCAAAGAAGCCATTTTGCATCATTAGTTTGTCCATATAATTTTCCATACAAATTTGGCAGCTGTACAAAAATGATGTATGAAAATTAAAAAATCTGTAGATTTTGAAGGTATTTTTTGATCGATTTGGAGTCTTGGGCAAAAATGTAGATATGGATAAGGACTACACTGAAAAAAAAAAATGATACACGGTACAAAAAATAGGTGATTTTCAGTTAAACTTTTTGTCAATAAAACATGATTTGCAAAAACACACTATTTTTAATTATTTTTTTCTGATATGTTTTTGGGGACATCAAATGCCAACTTTTCAGAAATTTCCAATCGAGTGCAAAAATTCTTTGATCGAGTTATGAATTTTTGAATCAATACTGATTTTCTAAAAAAAATCGAAATTTAGGTCGCAAAAATTTTTCAACTTCATTTTTCGATGTAAAATTAAATTTGCAATCAAAAAGTACTTCAGTGAAATTTTGATAAAGTGCAGCGTTTTCAAGTAATATCCATCTTTAGGTATCTTTTTTGAAAATAGTCGCAGTTTTTCATTTTTTTAAATAAGTGCACATGTTTGCCCACTTTTGAAAAAAATATTTTTGAAAAGCTGAGAAAATTCTCTATATTTTGCTTCTTCGGACTTTGTTGATACGATCTTTAGTTGCTGAGATATTGCAATGCAAAGGTTTAAAAACAGGAAAATTGATGTTTTCTAAGTCTCACCCAAACAACCCTCAATTTTCTTATGTCGATGTCTCAGCAACTAATGGTCCTATTTACAATGTTAAAATATGAAACATTCGCGAAATTTTCCACACAAAATTTTGATTTTTTTTCTGAGTTTCATATATTTTTCTGAAAATGTGTTTCAAACCCATATGCCAAAAAGAGAAATTTTGTTGTAGACTTTCACTCCAAAATCATCGTCAAAATTGGTAACAACACTTCTTCGATTCACACATACAAACACACACACTCACACACACCAGACACACACACACGCTCACTTCCCTCACAACCCAAAGACGACATCCTTATTCTCACCCGTTCCCGTTGATATAGTCCTCTGGAAGCACTCCCCTACTCCATCTTCGACACAATCAACAACAACAGGCTCACCGACAGCCTTCAACTGCTTGCTGCAGAGCTTTTCCCGGCAAGGATACTGTTTCCTTGCGAATCTCGCCCGTATGTGTGTAGATGTGCTTCGGTGAGGATTTTCCGACAAATCCGCCCGGATGCCTTAATCCTGTTAGAACGAGCCAAGCACACATCAAGACGAGCGTCTTGTGCGTTGTCCTGATTCACAGTCCAAGCTATCACTCACCAGTTTTGTGCTTAATTTGGGGAAGTCGTTCCACGAACAGTTTTCGAACTTTTGGACGGCACAGTTTTTGATTTCGTCGCCGGAGGCGATTGATTCGCTCCCACTAATGTAAATTAATTAGACTTTTGTGTGATATCTCAGCTTGGTGAAAATTGGTGGTGGGTTGAACGAGATTAGCCGAGAGGGTGAATAAATATTTGTCTGTGTAGACTTTTGGGAAAATTTTTGGGGAAAATTAGTTTTTTGGCAGTTGGCCAAACTTTTCGTTAGTGTTTAGACTAAAATGAAACAATATTTAACTTTTAATTTGCCGAAGCTGCTCCCCCTCCGGTCAAAGTGGTCCGCTGTGAAATGAAATTTTGATGAAATTAAATTTTCCACCCAATTAAACCCAAACTAACACTTCTCAATCTTCTGTCTCTTATTCCAGGTGAGTGCACTTCAACGCGAGCGACAGTTGCACATCGTGACGGGCTAATCAGTCCGGTTTCCGGTAAGACTTAGTAGCACCTTGTACGCTGGTCACCTTTGAGGCTCCCGCAACAAGTGCAAACGGATCGATAATTGATTTTTAAAGTCGTCTCCTCTCCCAACAGCGCTTTGGTGACCGATAGTACCACCGGGTTGAAATATAAATCACTTTGCTTTATAATCCCCTGTGAAAGCAAAGTCGAGGCAGAAGCAAAAAAAATCAAAGTATTAGCCCAGGTTGCAAAATTCCTAATCACATTATATCATTACTAATATACGTGCCCGAACCGGGCAACATAGTCACAGTCACATCCCCTTAGTCGAAGGATCTTAAACGTGTGTTTGCTTATTGCCTTAAACGTAACCTCAAACCACGCCGCACCCAGTCGGCCGGCCAGGTTGGCGATTTCGAAACACACAAAGTATTAAAATTTATAATCCTCTCCGTTCTTCCTGGCTGTGTCCCGACTTTGTTCCACATATCGTGCACGTCTTTGGACGACGTAAGGCCTCCTTCTTCAGCGGAGCTGAGTCGCGAAAAAAATAAACCTCAGCGCTGGACACGATGAACTGGTTTAAAGCGAGGGCTTTGAGCTGTTCTAAGGAACTAATTGAATATTGCCAATTAGGCTGGGGCGACCGCGAGGTCGCTTGGGGACTCTTGAAAACTCATCCGAGCGCTGCCAAGACACCCGTTGTCGGTTCACATCCAAGCATCGAAGACGATGATGGGAAGCTGTTGTGATTAAACGGGAAGTTTTTCCCACTTCCGTGTAGGAAAAATCCTCATCGGAATAACGTCATGATTCGAATTCCCGGACGCTTCGAAACCCGGACACTTCATTTTGTTTTATCAATTATTTGAATATAAGTTCGCATTATGAATGCCAAAACTGTGTTATTTGATGAACTCCAACATCAACATTCATTTAAAGTTTGTTTGAACGCTGTAGTTAATGCCAAAACAATTAAATACAATAAAATTATAAGTTTACCAAAAATGCGAAACATTTCACTTGAAATATTTCATAGGCGTTCGAAGCACCGGGAAGGCAAAGCAGAAATTTATGGTTACGATTTCCTTAAATTCTAGCAAATGTTTATATAAACTATCGATTGTTTTGATGTTAACAGCTTATTTGAGACCTAAAGAATGCCATTCACTAACATTTCAGTCCAAATTTGTGCGATTCATAAGTAAAATCGAGTGTCCGGAATTCGAAGCAAAAGTGTCCGGATTTCGAATCAGCTTTTATCAGTGTCCGGGATTCGAAGCTCAACAAGTCATCTTAATTTTGAAATTCTGATGAAAAATTGTTTGAAAAGACATATTTTGCATGCATTTTCTTGAAACTGACTGTTTATACTACATCCTGATGATATTTCTACATTTCCAACTTATTTCATGATTTTTTGCCAGCTATAACAAAAATGATATGCTACTAAGTGTCCGGATTTCGAATCATGACGTTAGTTTCCTCCGTCCTGGACTCACTGTGGAGTTGCACAGTGATGTTGTGCTTCTCGAACTAGGGGCACACAATACGGAGAGAGTGGATTTTGGCAAGCTTTGCGAATTTTACGAAAACACGCCACACTGGATGGGAGGACTTGGCACGGTGGGTTACTGGAAGGAATTTGTTGGAATTTTAATTGCTAAAAGCATTTTTCGTAACAAGTTTCCTCTAGTCACCGCTAGATGTCAGTGAGTTTTATGGTGAGGATTGCATGCAAGTCTTTGAAATTTAAAACTGGGGTTATTCCCCGCCAACTCATACAGCAGTTGCCCCGATCCCTCTTTGATTTGCGTGAAACTTTGTCCTAAGGGGTGACTTTTGTCCCTGATCAAGAATTCGAGTTCCGATTTTTGATGTCTCGTAGCGGAGGGGCAGTACGACCCCTTTCATTTTTGAACATGCTAAAAAAGAGGTGTTTTTCAATAATTAATGCAGCCTAAAAAGGTGATGAGATGGAAATTTAAACACTTAAACAAGTTTTGAAAACTCTGCCATTTTCCGTTACTAAACTGTTAATATTTTAGAAACATGTCATTTTAAGGGAAATTGAATGTTCTTTTCGAATCTGCATTAACCCAGAAGGGTCATTTTTTCATTTAGAACAAAATTTTTTATTTGAAAATTTCGTGTTTTTTTATTACTTTTCAGGGTTATTTTTTAGAGTGTAACAATGTTCTAAAAAGTTGTAGAGCAGACAATAACAAAAAAATTGATGTATAAACATAAGGTGTTTGTGTTGTTTGTTTTTTTTCCCTTATTTTATATAATATTCTATTGATCAAATGATATATCCATATTATCCCTTTCCCACCTTCCCTTTCTCCTATCCTCATTTCCTCCCCCTCCCAACCCCCCCCCCCGCCTCTAAATATTATTATCTGCCAAATTTACACTAACACACCACACCACAACTGATTCGGAGCGTTTGGTACGGTATGTCCACGCATCCTTCCTCCCCTGATGATTCTGTGAAATGTGATCCGTTCACAGAATCTGTCTCTGCGGTTAATGCAACGCAGTTGGCCTGGCCGCTTTAATTTTTGCTATACATTTTCGGGGTAACTCGGATGTACTGTAATCATTAATATTGACAAGAAAGGACTTGAGGCGTAATCTTACCACAAGTTCTTCCAGGATGCTTTCTTCGGACTGGCTGCGCTTGTGTTCGATTAGATTAGATTAGATTAGTATAAACATAAGGTGTTTGCTCATAAACATCACGAGTATCGCCATTTTTCGAAACAAAGTTTTGAAAAAGTTGGCCGTTGTTGATCATGGTTGTTCATGGTCACCCGCGAAAGATACGGACGACGAAACAATGAGAAACGCAAAAAGTAACTTTTTCAAAACTTTTTTTCGTAAAATCGCGATAACTCGTGATGGTTACAAGCAAACCATTTATGTTTACTAATCAAAATTTGTTGTCTGCTCTACAACTTTGTAGAACATTGTTATACTCTAAAAAATAACCCTGAAAAAAAAAGAAAAAAAACACGAAATTTCAAAATGAAAAATTTTGTTCCAAATGAAAAAATTAAAAATTTTGTTCGAAATGAAAAAATGACCCTTCTGGGTCAATGTAGATTTGAAAAGTACATTAAATTTCCCTTAAAATGACATGTTCAAAAAAAATTTCAGTCGAGTAACGGCAGAAGCAGAGTTTTAAAAACTTTTTTAGTGTTTTTTACGATTAAAAATACGTTTTTTCGGAATTCTGAGTTCGCCATCAAATCGGGCGTTCAATTTTTCAAAAAAATCTCTTTGATATCAAGTTTCTATCTCATCACCGTTTCAGGCTGCAAATTATTGAAAAACACCTCTTATTTCGCATGTTCTGACAGGGGTCGTACCGCCCCTCCGTCACGAGATTTCAAAAAAACGAACCTTAGATTCGTGATCAGGGACAAAAGTAACCCCTTAGGACAAAGTTTCACGCAAATCGAAGAGGGGTCGGGGCAACTTTTCCCGATTTCGTGTGAGTTGTTAGAGAATTACCCAACAAGTTTCATCTAGTCACCGCTAGATGTCAGTGAGTTTTATGGTGAGGATTGCATGCAAGTCACCGTAGCTTGTACGCAACTGATTGATTCAAATTACTCAAAGTCTCGCATTTTCATTGTTCAAGACATTTTACATTTGAACCCACCGTGCTAGTTCGGCCAAGTGAGGCAGGGAGGTGTCAAGAACTCGATCTTAAGCAAGATGAGGCAAGCCAACCGTGCAGCCGAGAACACTACACTTACTTTAGGACGCTGGAAGTAATGTGTGAAGAGCTCCGGGGGGCACTCCATAAGATCTTAAGTATAGTTAAGAGTGCACAAGAGGGCGCCCCGAAAAGAAGCGTTTTAATTTGCATAACACGCTTTTCCTTAAATAATTGTAACAACATTTTACACTTGGGAAGAGTTTGGAGCGCCGGATTTGGCTGGCTCGTTCCGGGTCTTGAGGAGAAAGGAAAAACTTGCGCGCACTAATTTTTAATCTTTTGCCTCGCTTCGCCTGTCTGCGTCAAACTATTTGATCCCCCGGCAGTGCTCCAACCGTCAGATTCTATTAGAGACTTTTCCTTTGGGGAGAAAGGAAAACGGGAAAAGCGTTACCATACATGATGAAGTGCCTGGGACGGAGAAAAGAACCGGCACGGAAGAATGTTTTAATTAACCCCTTTTTGATAAAGATTAAGGTATTTACGAATGTATAACGACTGATACTGTTCATAATAATAAACGTTTTTCCTCGTTTGTGTGCACTCCTCGGTCGGTGTCCTCTTCCGGATACCGACGAGAATTTTATTCGTACGGAGGCGGCAGTTGGCCCAAGCTGACCAAAACTTCTTCCTCCCCCTCCCACCCAAAGAACTGCACTCTCGTCGACAACGAGCAACGAGTGCTCTGGGACCCAGAGAGTGGTCTTCCACAAATGATATGAAATATGAAGTGTAATCCTCAATGTTAACTCGATAATACCTCTTTAGCCTTTTTCTCCGTTTGGCTTGCAGTGTCTCAACCCACACTCCCTCCAAAGCAAACCGAATACCGGTGTCCAGTTGTCCAGGAGAGCCTTTTCACTTTATAAAATTTAAACTATTAGCCAGGTGACCTCCCCAACCTTCTTCCCAAAACGGATCCAGCTAGTGATATATACGTTCTCTCCTTCCCCGGAAAGGCCACAACAAACCAAACTGGCAAACTGGCCGGCTGATTGTCGACATGTGTTCGTTTGGTGTTCGGTTTTCTGTGTAGATCCCCATCATCCCGGTGGCCCGGCAAGATAAGGCCGGTAAGAGTTGGACAATTCCCGAAAATCGCTCGCTCTCACTTGCGTGACTTGGACATCCTTAATTTGGGTGTGGGGGGAAGGACACACACGTTTTCTGGCAGGATATCTCTGGTTCTGGTCAAGTCATATGTTGATCCTTCGGGCTCTATGAGTGTGTGGGAAGTTGCAGCTTTGTGGGACAGAAACTGGGATTAAGTTTTTTTGCGGTTGTGGGGTTTATCGTACGGCAAGGTGTGCAGTTTTAGGAGGTTGAGAACATTGGCTTTTTGACTGGTAGTTTAAAATGTTGAAGGATTAGCATTAGCATTAGCATTTGGAGGACGCCCCACCACCGGAAGGCTCCACAACGCTTATCCCACTGTTTGGTGTGGTTGTGTTAGACCCTCATCCGGAACAATAATCCAACACGGGAGATACCATGTCTTCATCTTTTGATGAGTGTGTAATACAGCCCAGGGCATAAGGGGGTCCACGCCGGGTCCAAGCTATCCTCGGGGAAATGAAGGAATGTTAGTAAACACCTATCTAAAGTGCGCAGGGACCCCTACGTCACCTTAGTGGTATAGATGTTTGTAGGGAGGTTTTGGACTCAATGTTAGTAGGAGAGGTAGAACCCTAGGATATACCCCGAAAGGTATTACGGGCGAGTCAAGTAGATTTAGTTTTTTGATTATTAAACTTATACAGATGATTGTACAGTATAAAAGATGCATGATTTATATATATTCGATTTAAAGCCACGGCAGATACAACGCGACGAAGCCGTGCATGATTAAATTGTCTGTAGTAATACTAAACCAACCATTTCCTCAGGTAAAAAACAATGCCGATTAAACACAGTTTTAACATGTCTGCTGTTAAACTCTAGCTATTGACTGTAAGAGTAATGCGAAGTTTATATATTTTTCTATAAATTATTGTGTGTTTAAGCGAAATTCGAGGTTAAAAATGATTTAACGCATAATTAGAATCTTGAATTTAAACTCTTACAGCAATGCGGAGTGAACATCAAATATTTATTTATTCATTTGTTTTATTTAAATGCGAGAGTTAGAATTTAAATTAAAACGACCGATTCAAAAGCATTTAATTAGTTAGAATTTAATTATTTTTTGTGTAATGGGATTAATCAGCATATTTATATTTAAAAAAATCGAATTGATCGTTCAAATCCTAAAGTTTAACCGACGCGTAAAAAACTGTACTAATAAAAAGAAAATATTTGTCATTTACGTTATCCTGAAAGAAAATGCATAGAAATTATAGTTCGTGACCCACTATCCACTCTGATTCAAACACGCATTTGCACACACACAACATAGAACGAGCTCACCAAATTTGAGGGATCCTCTTGCGTCGATGTTTGTTGGCTTTGATCAATGAAGCGATTCATGTTCAAAGACTCTTGAGTTGGCATTTCTTCTCTGTTTCATTTTTCAACACTTTTTCATGTCTCACTTTCCCCTCTCAAAAAGAATACAATTTGTTTAATTTCCTCGTCATTTTCTTAAAGTTAAAAACAAAAACTATTTCCACTTGTCTGTGGCAATCATCGCATCACACACACAGCTTCACCCCATGACATTTCTTTCAGCAACACACCTCGGTCAGACGTCATTCCAGGGGCACTCTCACAACCGTTCTCTCTTGCTTCCTCTTTCTGAGGAGCAGGACAACACACATGCATATTTCCCCTTCTCTCTTCCTTCTTCTTTCACTCCTCTTTCCCATCACAACACTTTCGCTGCAAACAACAATCATGCTCCCCGAGACCTAAACGCTGAGTCCCATGTTTTCTTTTACACTTGTTTCACAGTTCACAATTCTTCAAAAAAGCTCGAGTTGAAGTTGCTCTTCTTATTTCTCTTAACCACGCATCACTTCTGCGAAATTTGCAGTCGGATTTTTGAGTTTTTCACACCAAAAAAACTTATTTTAACAACGACTGACGATCGAATCGAGCCCGTTCTCAGCACCTCATCTCTTTTCGCCACTTATTCCTTTCTAAACGGGCTCACCAAAGTTCTAGTTTAAAATGTTCAAGGATTCAATTTAAATCTTGAGAAAACGTCTTAACATTGCTACTTAGTTTTATATCAATTTTTCATTATAAATTTGAAATGAAACTAACACTCTCTATACTCGTCTTTTTTCAATAACTCATGATCAGAATTTTAGAAATTTTACCTTAAACTTAGGCCGTTGCACATTTTTTTTAAATTTATGTCTTTCGACTCTGGCGTCGATGGGGGGGAGGGGGAATGTGGTGGAGCAAAAAATAAAAAAATATAAAAGTTGGAATTGCAATTTGGTCGATCCCAAACATACGAAATATGTTTTTAAACGCAGTAAATTACATTTCAAATTGTTTACAATTAATTACTCGGCTATTTTCATTGAAATTTTAAAGTTCTTCGAAAAAAAATTTGTCCCTTGAATTTTCGGGCCATTTTTGAAAAGGGGAGGGCGACATTAACTTTGAATCTGCATTGAATTTGCAACTGCCTTACCGCAGAAAAAAAAACTTTGTTTAATTTGAACCTATTTTACATTTAGAAAAAAAAAACACACAATTTGATTAATATTAAAAATAGTTAATTATTGATAAAAGATGCAATATGTTAAAATATTATGCTCTTTTATCTGACAATCAGGGCTTGCGAAATTTCGAATGTTATGGTGATAGCTGACAGAACACTCCAATCGTCTTCACCAAGACAACCTGATTTTTACATTCTACTTTCGTTCGTTTCACACACAAAGGAATGAGTGCTACGCAAAGTCACTCACACAATCATTGACTTCCCTCCACGAGAAAAATCGCTTGGAGAGCGTTCGTTTGACATTCTACCGAGATTCCGATCATCTCTCCAATGATAGCAATCATATGACTCCTGTCACCACGCAGCATACATTAGGAAGAGAGAGACAAAAACGAGAGAAAGAGAAAGAGCACGTTGTCTCGTTCGGGCGGATGCTTGAGCTTGAGGCATTTTTCGTTCGTTTCGTCTTCGTGTTAACGTTCACTGACCGTCGCCAAGCAACGACGGTCATGATAGGCGCTGTGTGTCAGCGATCGAATATCGTTTTGGGAAATGATCGCTGACAGAAAGTTCCATCGAATATCGAGCAGTCCCATTCAGTGATAGATCCCTTTTCAAGCATTGCTGACAATCAAAACAAATAAAAAAAAATAATAGTATTTTAAAAGGAAGAAATAATCCATGAGACTATTCCATACACATTAACTGCCATAATTCAACTCAACTCCGTTACGAAGTCTAGTTCATAGATCAATTAAATATTTACCATAATCATTCAAACAAATCTGTTGATTTGCATAAAACAATCAAATTATGCTGCTTTATTTTTTTAATCAGTTCCCTCCTGATTCCTTAACAAATTTTCATAAACAATGGAAATTGCGTTATCAAATGACTTTTTCAGTTTTCCAGCACTTATGAGTCTGATTAATATTTTTGTTGAATTTATAACAAAATGAATTGAGCAGATTTGACTTGTCCATAACAAACATATATTGTAAAACCTTAAAACTAATGCAAGTATTTTTTTTGTAGCAGAACTCCTATCGCTAGAAATGTAATTTATAATATTTTTAACTAAACTAAACAAATGAAGTACAAAAAATCAATTCAATTTGTTTTTTACCTCGTCCTGATTTCCCTAACCCAGAAAAGAAAAAATAAAACTTGAAATAAAAAAATCTTATTAATTTGAATTAAATTTATTATTTTTTACTAAAGCGGTATCAAACATTTTTTTAAACCTATGTGAAAAAAGAATACATTAGTTGCTCCGAAACAGAGTTCCACTGACAAAGTTTGTAAAATTATTGCTTTTGTTTTTCTTTCAATATTTAATCCCATGAGAAACATTTTGACATTCATTAAACTAATTATATTTTTTTTCCTTTTAAGCTTTTATTTATAATTTTCTTTCCTTCGATCTAAACCAGAGCTGAAAAACAGTAGTCAATAATACATATTTGAATATGAAACAAAATTGTATTCAACAAAAACAATTACATTTTTTAAACCAAATTTAGACATGATTGATATTATTTTAAACTTTGTCAATTGTTATTAAAAATTTCCTGACTTTTTTAAATGTTTTCTTTTTAATCTATTATCTCAAATTGAAAATGTTTCAAATAAACAATTTATTTAAAAATTATTAATTTATTCTTCTAAAAATTAAGAAAACTATGAAAATTATTTTAAATTTCCTTATTTTATTATTCATACCACTCATTTTTTTAGAGTCTCCACATTTTTTTCCAATTTTCTACAAATCATGCTGAAATAAATGTGCTTTTAAAGCTTTTAGTTTTTATACATTCATACAGTAGGAATTTTTAAGTCTTGGTATACTATTTCAAAATTGATAGATTTAAATAAAACCTTTGTTTAAAGACAAACAAACATACGTAGACATGGTAATTCTGTGCTTTTTCGAGAATATCACAACATTTTACGATTGATTATTTATTTATTTTTTTGGAAATCAGACCCAAGGGTCCTGATTGCTCAAAATCAACCACTCCATTCGCGAGCACAAATAGCAGGCGACGCGATACTGCCCTGATGAATTCCTACCGTTTGTCACTTTCAATCCATTCGCTCCCGAACACTCTCTTTTCTACTCTCCTTCTCTCTCTGATCGGCTCAGTCTCCGAACGACTCAGGCAGGCCGAACGTCGCCGATCACTCTGAACTGAACACATTTTTTCTCTGATGCGCTGCGTTATACTCATTGATTTGGGTTGCCTAAAATCAATGTTATCAATTAAATTGTGCATTTATTTTGATTTCATAACATTATAGACACCATTCAAAGAAACTTCCACCAAGAAAAAATCAAATTGATGGCAAACTGAGGGCGTGAAGACAAAAAGACTGCCGCGCTGGCATTTTGTGAGAGTGGCTCTTCGCTGAGCATGTTAGTGTGTGAGTGTCGTCGAGCGGCGGAGTAGGCAAATATTTTCACGATGTATTTGTTCGCTGAGTGAACAGTTCGGGCCACTCGCTGGATGGATGCGAGTCTCATTCGCTCATGAATGCTAGCGGGTTGGAATAGGTGACGAATGGATAGGCGATGAGTGAGTGGTTTCTATTCATTGAGCCGAAAATCAGGACCCTTGATCAGACCATTAATTTCTAAAAAGACAACTTTTGAAATTAAAAAAAACTAAAATTTTATTGTTGTTCATTCAAATTTGACCGTATCTTAGGAAAGAAACGACCAATCTTCAAGTTTCTTCGATGAATTTATAGGAAATTTTCTCAGCTCATTGGTGGAATTACTTTCAGAAATAAGCACTAATTGTCACTGTTTTTGAAGGTTCTTAAATTGAAGATTTTTTCTCAAATAAAATTTAAAAAAAAAGCTCATATTCAAAAAAGCGATCTCTAAAAAAAAACGATTTGAAATTTGAGTTCAAATCAAATAATTAAATATAAAAAATTTGTTTATGATTGAAATACGAATTATGAAACAAACATTTTTTTTCTCCAAAAATAATAACTTGGCGGCCTATAATTCCATACACAGCAAATTTTGGTTTGCAATTTCAGTAAAATAAATAACTGAATGCGATTCAGTAATCATCACATTTACTGAAATTCGGTAATAAACAAAAACATTACTGAAAAATCAGTAACTGGCTATCTGTCAAACTGAAACGTCACTTCTGACTTGAAGTTTGGATGCTGCCGAGAGAAAATCCTCTTTCAAATGTGTTTTTGTATTGTGATCTTTAGAAACAAAGGTAAGAAAATGTTGATAACAAATGCCTCGATGCTAACCACCTGTTTTTTAGGTTTGGACGATTGATGAAATAAATGAATGAATAACAGAATTTTAATGACACCCAAAATAAAAATATTATAACTGAAATACCAGCAAAGTTTGCTGAATCTTCAGCAAATGATCTGTCAAACTGCCACAAGAAAATTACTGAATTTTCAGCAAAATAATTTGACGTTTCTTTTGCTGAAATTTCAGTTGTTTTTACAACCATTTTACTGAAATTTCAGTAAATCATCTGTCAAAATGACAAATATCAGTTAACTGAGAATTCAGTAAAATCAAAAATCAGATTTTTAAAAATTTAAGTTTCAGTTATAACAAATTGAATAAAACAAATTTGGATTTTTGACAACTGTGCCGAAGACATCAAGTCGATTAGAAAATTCCTTAATACCTTTTAATTTTTAGGAGGGTTGCCAAAATGTTGCGGCGACTTGTATTAACAAACCAATTTGCAATGATTCAAAATGGCATCTTTGTTCATATGGAAATCCCAAGAAAATTTTATGTGATGAAAAATACAAAAAAAAAACGTATAATCTGCAGATTTCGTGGATGAATCTCGATTTATTATTCAAAAGGTCCTATGTACATCTAGAAATGATCAATTTGTTGTTGAGGATTGAGTTTTTTCAATAGAGATATATTAATCTTATCTTTAAGAAAATGTGGATATGTTCATAAACTTTTAACTTTATATAACAGGATCAAATTGTTTTTTAAACCTGTTTCGAAAAAATACAGAAATTGTCTTCTGTTAATAAATCGTCAGCTGTGTGCTATCTTGTGACAACGACCATTTAGTACTTTTCGAGAAAATCGATTTTTAAAGTTTGATGATAAATATTTTCAAAACTATGAATGGTAGAGCCAAACTTTTTGAAGCAATCGATTCGTATAATATCGCTTAACAAACGCTCCAAGTTTCAACTAATTTGGTTACACCAGTTAAAAGATACAGTAAATTATGTAATCAAAAATCTGAAAAGCACGTGTCACAAGTGTGTTTCGAAAGTAAAATTGTACTACGTGTCACAAGTGTGCACAGAAGTTCCATACAAACTAAAATAGACTTAAATCAATAGTTTAACCGGCTTAATCAGTATATTTTCAAAAACAAAAGATTGCATTGCCTTCAGAAAATGTGTTACAACATAAATCTGTGAAAAACAAGAAAAATTTTCCACATTTTCCATCAACATGTATGACGTGTCACAAGTGTGCATGATCATTTTGATGATAAATTGGTCTATGTCACAAGTGTGTATTGCGACATCCGGGAAACGGAAGCGAGTTTTCAAAATCGGGTTAAAGCATCTTGTAGTGTTTGTTAAGTATAGCAAAACGTCATCATTAACTCATTTTCGACCAAAATGGTCTATGTCACAAGATAGCACACAGCTGACGAAATATAAACGATAAAATCATTTGGAAAAAATATCCAAATTGAATTAATAATAAATAGATACCGTCATCAGGGGTGACATTGGGTCTGGGGGTGAGATTGGGTCATACAAATTTCAGCATTTTTGTATGACCCAATCTTACCCACCCATCTAGATTTGAATCTGGCATAAAAATCTTTCTTTTCTTTCCACAAATTCAAATCTCCCGGATTAAAAAATCCGAACTATAGTTCCACGTTTCATGAACTATCTACTACCCAGGAATAAAACCCCTCATCCCTTAAGTTGGATGAGTGCAAATCTTTCATCCTTTCATCCTTTATTTATAGAGGGTGACGATTCTCGAGATTTTCAATTTCCCGGGAATCGAGAGTTGAGTTTTGCAATTTCCCGGGAATTCCCGGGACCCGGGATTTTTTTTTTGAATAGCAAAAAGTGACAATAACTTAAAAAGGAAATTAAAAAAAAGTGTCTTTTTAATGAATTCTGATAAAATTAATTCATATTAATCCAATGAAACGTAAATTTAAGTAACCTCATTATTTTGAGGAACTATTTCTACATTTTGATTTTTCCCTCAATCTACAAATACAAAATCGTTTCTTAAGCCTTTTGGGACTCGAAATTACAGTTTAAAATGTTTACGATTCTTCATTCGCACTGAGTGATTTTTCAAAAGTTGCACAAACTTGTTGTTAAACTTCACAGCAAAAAAAAGTGTAAATTTGGAAGGTGTAATTTTAGAAGGTTGAATATTACCTTTTTATTATGTATTTTTTTCAATTTAGACTGAAAATGCGACATTACACCAGAATAGTGGTATAATTACATATTTTCAGAAGTAAAATTACTCATTTTTTCTGACATATAAGATGTAACCTTTCCAGATGTAATATTACCATGAATTTTTTTTCTGTATTGTTATTAGATTTTTTGAAAGTAAAAAAAAACTTATATATAATTTTCCATTTTTTTGCAATATGATAAATAACGACTCAAAACAAAAACTTTAAGTTGATTTTTCCTTCTTAAGGTCAACTGTAAATGTTCACAATTAGTGGACCCTAACTTTACAAATAAAGCCTGATTTTTATTCTCAAAATATAATTCAATATGCAAAATACAAAATGACTTATTGACATAAAAAAAAAGAAATTACATCGATACGATAGCGAAATTGACTTACTTAGAATTAGAAAAAAACGAGATTCTGAGTTTTGTTATGCTCGAGTGAGGATATGAAAATTAAACTTATCTTGAAAAGGCTTTTCCCTCTTAGAAATAATAAATATTTCATTTCTGGTGTATAAGTGCTTAGAATGCTTCAAGGTTAATTTTGGGGTCCAAATTCACTCTCAATTATAGTTATTGGAATTTTTGAAAAGTTAAACTTTTATAATAAGAAGATTAGAGAAGCATTGGTTTATTCAAGCTTGAAAATCGAACATTGAACATCCAATGTTCTAAACTATTTCGAATTTTTGAAATGTTTTTCTGATTAGTTTATTAATTTTGGTTCGATATTTATAAGTATAAAATTTCCCGGGAGTCTCGACCAAATTTCCCGGGAATCGAGAGGTCCAAAAATGGCAAATTTCCCGGGAAATTTTTCCCGGGAATTCCCGCTCGTCACCCTCTATTTATTTATAATACATTACAATTGGATGGTGGTCCGTGTGTGTGTATGTCAGCCAGTATCTATGTGCACTCTTCTCCGAGGTGGCCAACACTTTTTCCATCACTCTTTCGTGAACTCACCACTTGAGTTGGGAGGAGGGGGGGGGGGGAGATCGAGGCCAAGAGTGGGATAAACAACAGAATAGAGTCGGATGAATATCGGATTGTCGGGACTTTTTTTTTCTCTCTCGCAGACATCCTTTTCGAACTCTTGTGTGTGTGTGTGGTTCCTGAAGAGGAAAATCCCAGGACTAGAGGGTGACGATTCTCGAGATTTTCAATTTCCCGGGAATCGAGAGTTGAGTTTTGCAATTTCCCGGGAATTCCCGGGACCCGGGATTTTTTTTGAATAGCAAAAAGTGACAATAACTTAAAAAGGAAGTTAAAAAAAAGTGTCTTTTTAATGAATTCTGATAAAATTAATTCATATTAATCCAATGAAACGTAAATTTAAGTAACCTCATTATTTTGAGGAACTATTTCTACATTTTGATTTTTCCCTCAATCTACAAATACAAAATCGTTTCTTAAGCCTTTTGGGACTCGAAATTACAGTTTAAAATTTTTACGATTCTTCATTCGCACTGAGTGATTTTTCAAAAGTTGCACAAACTTGTTGTTAAACTTCACAGCAAAAAAAAGTGTAAATTTGGAAGGTGTTATTTTAGAAGGTTGAATATTACCTTTTTATTATGTTTTTTTTTTCAATTTAGACTGAAAATGCGACATTACACCAGAATAGTGGTAAAATTACATATTTTCAGAAGTAAAATTACTCATTTTTTCTGACATATAAGATGTAACCTTTCCAGATGTAATATTACCATGAATTTTTTTCTGTATTGTTATTAGATTTTTTGAAAGTAAAAAAAACTTATATATAATTTTCCATTTTTTTGCAATATGATAAATAACGACTCAAAACAAAAACTTTAAGTTGATTTTTTCCTTCTTAAGGTCAACTGTAAATGTTCACATTTAGTGGACCCTAACTTTACAAATAAAGCCTGATTTTTATTCTGAAAATATTATTCAATATGCAAAATACAAAATGACTTATTGACATAAAAAAAAAGAAATTACATCGATACGATAGCGAAATTGACTTACTTAGAATTAGAAAAAAAAAAACAAGATTCTGAGTTTTGTTATGCTCGAGTGAGGATATGAAAATTAAACTTATCTTGAAAAGGCTTTTCCCTCTTAGAAATAATAAATATTTTATTTCTGGTGTGTAAGTGCTTAGAATGCTTCAAGGTTAATTTTGGGGTCCAAATTCACTCTCAATTATAGTTATTGGAATTTTTGAAAAGTTAAACTTTTATAATAAGAAGATTAGAGAAGCATTGGTTTATTCAAGCTTGAAAATCGAACATTGATCATCCAATGTTCTAAACTATTTCGAATTTTTGGAATGTTTTTCTGATTAGTTTATTAATTTTGGTTCGATATTTATAAGTATAAAATTTCCCGGGAGTCTCGACCAAATTTCCCGGGAATCGAGAGGTCCAAAAATGGCAAATTTCCCGGGAAATTTTTCCCGGGAATTCCCGCTCGTCACCCTCTAC